>NC_085136.1:311805394-311912726 GCF_035046485.1 Aedes albopictus | reverse complement strand
TGTTTAACCCTGTGGAACAATGTCGTAAAAACACTGGAAGAAAATCCTGGAAAAAAATCAGCTGAATATGTTGAAGGTTTACGGGAGATGCCGCTGAAAATATTATAGGATAAAGCCTTGGGAAAATTCTAGAAGTATGATTTCGAAAGATAACACTGGAAGAATTTCGGATGGAATCTTGTTGGAATTTTGGAATGATTCCATAGGAGAATTTTGGACAGAAAAATTTTTGGTAAGTAATTTTTGAAGACTTTTAACTGTTATAGTACCAGGGCAAATTTCCAAAGAAATCCGGGAGGAATCATTAAGAAAACTCCGGTAACAATGCCTGAAAAAGTTCTAGGAGAAACTTTTACAAGACTTCCTGAAAAAAAAACTGGTAACACATCGAAGAGAAATTCCTGGAAGAGTCCAGGGAGAAATCCTAGCAAGAATTCTAAAGAAAACCCTTGGATGATTTTTTTTAGTTTTTTTTAACGTGTATTTTAACTTAAATGCTAATTCTACACTCACCCTTGGATGAGTACCGGAAACATTTCCTGCAACAGTTTCGAAATATGTCCCTGAAAGTATTTAAAGAGAAACTTCTAAAGAATTCTGAGAAGAGTCCTTGAAAGAATGCTAAGGGAGAGCATAAGAAAAGTCCTGGAAAAATCTTCAATTAATTTCGAAAAAAAATGTTAGAATATTTTCAAGAGGAATCTCAGAAAATATTTAAAAAATGGCAGGAGAGGAAAGGAATTGCATTTCTCCAGTTGCAGTCTCTGTGGGAATTTCATGAGGTATCTCTTGAAGAGTAGAGTAGAGTGGAATTTCCAATGGATTACATAGAATAAAAATGGAAACATCCCTGAAACCGGGAAAAACACTTGAAATATTGTGAAAGAGATCCTTAAAGAAGTCCGGAAAAATGCCTGAAAAATTCGGGGGAAGCACGAAAGAACATACTGGTAAAAAATCAAGCAAGTTTTCCAAAGAAAATCCTGGAAGATTTCTGGTAAGAATCCCCAGAAATAAATGTGTGAGTGTAAAGAGAAAAAACCCTAGAAAATTTTCGCCAGAAATTTGTACAAGATTTCGGGGAGATGTCACAATTCCAAAAGATGCGTCTAGAAGTCGAGGAGGAATCTTTGCAGAAATTCCGGGATACTCTGGAAGAATTCTGGGAGACTGCTCTTAGAAGAAATATTTGGAAGAATTCCGAAAGGAATTTCCGGAATAATTCCAAAGGAAATCCCAGTAAAAATTATGAAAAAAATACAAGAGATATCCTGAAAGATACACTGGAAATAATTCTGGAGAGTACAGAAAAAAATGGTTGGAATCCCTGTTAGAGTTTTGGAAGAAATCTCTGGAGGAACTTTGAAATGAATCCAAGGAAAAATATTCGCAAGAAACCTCTGAAAACTAGGAGAAAGCCTTGAAAAAATCTGGAAAAATACCAGTAGGATTCTTTTGAAGGATTCCGGGATGAATCCTTGGAGTGATTTCTTGAGTGATCCCTGTGTCAGGATTCCGGTTGAAATGGTTTAAGAGAATTCCAGGTATTATTTCACTAGTCGGAATGAAGTATGCAATCTTTTATGAATACAAATGCAAATGAATACAAAACATGCGATTAAATTTGAATTTTGTTCAGCATTTGTTTTGTATAAATTTTTCGTTCCATTTGAAACCAATTTCAGATCAAGTAGGCAGACAGACAGACAGAAATTCATTACCATATAGGCTTGTTAGTTTGCTTAGTTATTTATTTGTTCATTTTATTTATTTATTTATTTTTTCATTTATGCATTGATTTATTTACCTATTTATGCATATACTTATTTATTTATTGATCTATTTGTTATTTTTAGTGTTTATTAATTGTATTTTATCTTAATGTATTCGTTTATTTATTTATTTATTTTATTCATTAATTTTAATGTTTGTTTTCTTATTTATTTATATTATTTTTTATTTATCTCTTTATTTTTTCATTTTATACTTTTTTATTCTTCATTTTATTTTATTTCCTTTTTTTCTTGCTGGGTATCAAAGTCACTGCGACCAGGTGTTAAATCTATTGCGACACTCTATTTTATTATTAGTTCTTTATTTATTCGATTACATAATGTTTTATTCATTTATTCATTTACTTACTCGAAAAACACATTCAGTTCAGCTTGTTGTTTTTTTGCTTTTGTTCGAATATTGGCATGATAACAATCTTTTCCATTTTCGCATTCCAAGCACCTTACTATTACCAAGACAATTTGAATTCTCTGGTAGCACACGCTGCTACCAACGGTCGGACAGCCAACAACTTAGATCTCGGATGTGAATCCTTTCAAGTTAACTGATGTGATTCCAGCGAAAAGCCTGCGAGGATTTAAGTGAAGTTCCAAAAATATACTAGGAAAAAAGTTGGAGGGGATGGTGTGGTGAATTAAAAGGAATTTCTATGGTGGCTCCAGAGAGGATTTTAAGCCAACATTCACAAGGATGCTCCAAAGGGCATAATATGAGAAATAATGTTTTGGATCCGACGGTAATTTCCACTTAAAATCAATTTCTTCTCAATCTTTTTTAAGAATAAATTTTAAAAAATCCGTTAAATATTTTTGGTGTTTTTATTTTCTTTTTTATTAATTTACTCACACCAAAAAGGTTCTCTCTTCAATTAGAGAGAAAGTGTGAATAGAATCTTGTATCAATTCTAATCTTTTGATATGCTGGTTGGCATACACTTAAAAATATAACAATTTTTGTAAGCATGCGGATCCAACAAGATCCATCGGGGTGGCACAAATCTACCCTAACAAAGATGCTTTTGCAACACTCTTTGGGGCAGTCTCGTGTCAATCCTGGTAACTCGCGTCCTCAATCAATCAATGCATAAATAGACAAATTTTGCACAACTATCTCCAAATCGAACAACGGCGCTACCCCAAAATCGATTCCAGCTACCGCGACGCGACACCGTTTACGCCCGATTTCCCCGCAAAGGAAACACTCTCAATCAGCAAACCACATCATCGCACATACCATCGAATCTGCGTCTGATTGTATGTAGTGTGCTCCCAGCACATCGTCGTTCATACTCTTGGACCATCCGAGAAAGCTCCATAGCGCATCCATTTGGGAATCCTAGCTGTGCATCACCGATCGACCGACCGACCGACCGAGTAGTATCTCGCTGTGTCTAAAAACCGTTTGCGCTATCATCGCATCCGTCGCCGTCGTCGTCGTCATCCTTGCTGCCATCCACCAGCTAACCAGCCAGCCATCCGAGTTAAATAAAGTGGAAACAACTTTTATTGGTTGCATTTGTGCTTCTCTGCCCTGTGGGCTTACGCCGCCCTTCCCAGTGTCCTCGAGTCCACTCCGTCGCGCGTTTCGGTCAGCACAATACTCCGCCCCTCCAAACCTTCCCAGAATGATTCTCCTCGAAACAACAACTTTCTTCAAACAAAGTTTCCATCATTGCATTGCACCAAACGCTGGCCGACTGGTTCGCTGGATTTTCCGTTCCTTTCGGTTCTCCCCCTTCCATCGCACGCGCCACCACTACCAGGACTTGGATATTGTAAATTGTACGCTCCATCGGACGGTCCTCTCTCTCTGTGGATGGACTCGGTGACTTTTGGGATGGATCCGCTTGTCTGCCCTCGTGTCGTCGTCGAAGCGATTGGTTCCACCATCGTCCATGCATTCCTGGAAAACCAACTAGCTCTCATCAATGCAATGCTATGGCTTGGGCAACTTTTCTGGTGGTTTGTTTTGAACTTAAATTTTCGTTGTTTAGGAATTTACCGAGAAGAGTTGATCTTTTCTTGAGCACAAATTCCTGGGTTTGGTTTTAGTTCGACAATTACTGAATACATCCAGGCGATTTCGCACTGAAAGTGACACTTGCTTACGCCGAAAAGTATACTACTGATGCAAATCCATGCTCGCCTTTAAACAATCCCGAATTTCAATTGAATCGCTTGTGTTTTCACTAGGTATCTTTATCCACTCGCAGGAGAAAATCTATTCGTAGGATTTGGTTCCATTTGCCATCACCGTCGTTGTTATCGGTATGGTAAAGACATGGCAACATTTATTCAACTCTTTCCCGACCCTTCTTTGCAGCCAGTCGTCGTTGTCCAGTTTATTCAGTCTTCTTTGGCAACATTTGGCTTGTGCTGCTGGAAACTATTCTTTTGCCACCATGTTCTTCGCGTAGCGCTGAAGAACACAACGAGCGAAGTTCTTTGGTTGACTGGTTCAATGCAACATAGGCGGTATCAGAATGGACCTCCTTCTATGTCCTGTGTTCAGTTTATCCAGCTCTTTAGGCGATAATGAGGGGTGATTCATGATCGTCTCAGACCTTTGCGGCCTATTCGATGACCTTTGCAGCCTAACAACCATTGCGGCCAAATGACCTTTGAAGCAAAACAACCTTAGAGGCCTAATGACCTTTGTGGCCTAATGACCTTTAAGGCCTAATGACCATTGATGCCTAATGACCATTGATGCCTAATGACCTTAGAGGCCTAATGACCTTTGAGGCCCAATGACCTTTGCGGCCTGATGACATTTGCAGCCTAATGACCTTTTCGGCCTTTAAACTATTCGGCCTAATGACCCCGTCGGTCTTATGACCTATTTGGCCTCGTAATCTTTGCGACCTAATGACCTCCTTTGCGGCCTAATCACATTTGCGGCCAAATGACCTTTGAAGCAAAACAACCTTAGAGGCCTAATGAGCTTTGTGGCCTAATGACCTTTAAGGCCTAAGGAGTGTATCGTAAAGTAGTTGAAAATGTTTAAAATAGCCTGTTAACAAGCATCAATATTTTCCAGATTTTTGGTCGTACAAATTTTATTTCCTACAGATTTTTGAAATGTTGAAAAAACCTAGCAAAATTGCATTTTGTGCAGATTTTTATTTTATGAGGTGTGTTCATTTAACCATATTTTCAATAATACTTAAAATTTTCCAAATTTTTCCAAGCTGTTCTAAACTTAACTATATTTTGAAGATTTCATAGAAGAACCGAAATGAAAAGACCAACCCAGCTTCGAGATAGAGCATCCTGAACATTTTCAACTACTTTCCGATACACTCCTTAATGACCATTGATGCCTAATGACCATTGATGCCGAATGACCTTTGCGGCCTGATGACATTTGCAGCCTAATGACCTTTTCGGCCTTTTAACCTATTCGGCCTAGTGACCTCGTCGGTCTTATGACCTATTTGGCCTCGTAACCTTTGCGACCTAATGACCTTCTTTGCGGTCTAATGACCTTAGCGGCCTAATGACCTTTGTGGCCTAGTTTGTGGCCTATTCAGCCCTCTTCGCCCCTCGGCCCAATGGCCTTTGCGACCTAATTACATTTGTAGCCCAATGACCAATTCGGCCTAATGATCTACTCGAATTTCGAATACATGACTTCCCTTGCAGCCTTCTAAAGAACAATCGTTTTCGAAACCGTAGCCTATGAACAGATGCTTGGCTCTGAATACAGTAAATGTTCAGGAAGTCCAGAGGATTCTCGGAAGGAACTAATGTAGGATTCATCAAGAGTGTCAATAATCGTAGAGTTACCGAGAGGTGGTGTGGGGACCCACATTCGGATCTAGTATTTTGAGAGACCTGCGCTCTTTATCATTATGATTTAGTAATGGTCATAGATAGAGCTAGCCTTGCTTTGGCCTGTGTGGCCATGGTGGACTCATTCCAACACTTGCTTCAAGGATTCCTGCAGAAATCCTTCCAGAAATCCTAAATGAATTCTACCAAAAAAATCTCCAGAAATGGCTTCAAGCATTCCTCCAGCAATGCCCTCGAGGATTCCTCCAGTAACTCCTTTAAAAATTTCTCCAGCAATTCTTTCAAGGACTCTACTCATGACCCTACTTCCACCAAAAACTCCACCAGCGATTCGTTCACAAATTCTTCCAGAAATTCGGTCGAGGATTTCTCCAGTAAACCTTTCATGGATTCGTGTAGACATTTCTTTAAGGAATCATCCAGTAATTCCTTCAAGGATTCCTTCAAAGATGTCTTCAGGAAATCCTTTAAGAATTTCCCCAGTAATTTCTTCAAGGACCGCTCCAGAAACTAGAGGGGTTCTTCTGCATTGCTTCATGGAATAGCTAAGTAATTCCTAAAGGGATTCCTCCAATCATTTCTCCACGAATTCTTTCGAATATTCCTCCAAGAATTCTTTGAAGGATTCCTCCATAAATTGCTTAAAAATTTCTCCAGTTCTCGTAATAACCTCCACAAAGATTTCTCCAAGAATTGCTTCATGAATTCCTCTAAGAATTCCTTCACGGATTCCTCCAAGAAACTCTTTCTGGGATTTCTCAAGCAACTCCTTCAAGAACTTCTCCATGATTTCCCTCAAGGGTGCCTCCAGTAACTCCTTTAAGAATTTCTCCACAAATTCGTTCATGGATTCCTCTTTCGTTCCTTCAAGGATTCTCCAGGAAAACTCATTAAGGGTTCCTTTCTTCCAGGGCTCTTTATATAAATCCATGTAAAAATTCTACTAGTAACGAATCTAGAAATGATCATGAAATGCTTCAAATATACTTCCAGGAAAACCTTTATGTTTTAAGGATTTGTCTGCAAATTTTTCAAGGGTTGAATTCTTATCGAATTTTCAGTGATTCTCTCTAAACACTAGGAAATCCAGGATAGCACCTGCAATTTTCGGCGAATAAATCAAAGGGATGTCTCAAATAATCAAAAAGGAAGATTTCCGAAAGGAATACTAACGGACAAATTTAGAGTTTTTTGAAGAAATTTTTTAAAAAAATCCAGAAGGATTTTCTGGAAAAAGAATCTTCCTCGAAATGTTTGGATGATTCCAAGGAGGAGCTTGTTAAGTATTTTCTGGAGACAATCTTAAAGGAATCTGGAGGAATCTTTGAAGCGATTCGCACCACAAAACCTGAAGTAAATTGGCAGTGGAATACAGGAAAAAGTTTCTCGAAACTCCCAGAGCTATTATTCTGAAAGTTCTAGGAAACGCCGTTAAGATAAATGTCTGGAAAGAAACTTTGGAGGAGATCTTGAAGCATGTCTTAAAATTCTGAAGGTATGGGTGAATTCTTAAAGCATGTTCGGGAGGAATTATCGAAGGAATTCCTGAATAAGTCTTTGATAAAATACATACTGGAATCCTTACAAATTATTTTTGAGAAATTTTTAGGAATTCCGCAGTTATGATTGAAGAAACACTTGGAAGAAAACTTTAAGGCATTCCAAGAAGACTCTCTCGTGGAATTCAGGATGTAATCCTCGAATAAGTTCTAGAAGAATACTAAAGGTTTTTTGAGGAATTTGTGGTGGATTATTTTAAGAAATTTCTGCAGAATTCCTCGAAAAAATGTTTGGAGGAATCCCAGATATAATCCCTGGAGAAATTCTGATATTAAAATACAGGAAGATGTTAAAGGAACAAATCAAGAAATCTGTGAAGGTATCCTTGAGAGAACTCTTGGATAATCCTTGAATGGATGAACGAAAACAATTACGGAATTCATGTAGATAAACCTTCGAAAAATCCATGAAAGAAACCTTCTCTACAATTTTGAAGAAATACTGTAGGAAATTCCTTGTTGAATTCTTGACGTTATTCCTGGAGGAATCCTGCAAAGAATTTCTTAAATTCTTGGAAAGCACCTTAAAAAAATCTGGAAAATTCCAACAATAAATTCTGGGAGAAATCTTTGAATGATTTCAGGAAGAATGCTTGAAGGAATTGCTAAAGGAATCCATAAAGAAATTTACGTACAAATTTCTGAAAAATGCTTAAAGAAAACCTAAATGGAATTTCTGAAAAAAAAATAGAAACTATTCGTGGGGATATCCCTAAATCAAATCCTGGAGATCCTTAGTAGGACGTTCAGGTGTAATCCTTGGAGAAGGAATCTTAAAATGAATTCCCAGAAAAAATCATGGGGAAATTTCTGAAGGAGTTTATGGAAAAAAACCTGGCTTTGCATGGATGAATACTTCAAGGAATTCTTTGAAAAATTCTCATAGAAATTTCTTGAAAAAACTTTGAAAAGGTCTTCAAAAATATACATAATGGTTTGCTCTGCTAGCAATCTCTTATTTTCTCACAAGGCTTCTCAAACTTTTTTTAGGGATAACCAGTCTTTTTTTTAAATGATGCCTCCAGGATGTTTCAGAGTATTTGCTCCAAGGATTTTATCATGCATTCCACTCACAATTCATCCATGAAATTTACTGTAATTATTTAAAATGATTTCTACAGAAATATCTCCAAGGATGCGAATTCTTCGATTGCATCTTAAGGTTTTTTTCGAAGAATGTTTCTCTTTTATTTATATTTTAAATATTTAGCAATTCATGTTTTTTTGCGGTTTCTCCAGACTTGGTTTCTGGGAATTCTTCTGGCATTTTTCAAAATATTCCTTCAGCAGTTTTAAAAGTACTCCTCCTGAAATTTTCACAATGAAAAGTCCCTAATTTTTTTCTTGGAATTAACCCAAAAATTTGTTCAAAGAAACAGTTTTGGTAATTTTTCCATGTAAAAAGAAGATTTTTTTTAAGAATGCCTCCGAAATTTTTCTATGATTTCTTCATAAATTTTTCAATATTTTTTTTGTGATTTTTTTTTTCTTTTAACTGATTTTAATTCATCCAATTGTTCTTTCGGATATTCTTTTTGAAATTTCCCAGAAAACTCTTTCAAAAATGTTTTTAATAATTCTTCCTAAAATATTTACAGGGGTTATTCCAGGATTTCCACCGCAAACTCATCCAAAAGTTCCGGCTGGAATTCATTCAAATGCCTCTCCTTCGTCCATAAATTCATCAAGGAATTCATCCACATGTTCCTTCAGGAATTCTATAAATTCTCTCAACTTGTTTTCTCTAAAGTTCCTTCAGAAGTTCTTTCAAAAGTTTCCAAAGAGTTCATCAGTTCATCCTGAGCATGCTTTCAAAAAATCTTCCAAAATGTTCGTTCTACCAGTACTTCATTCAGATGTTATTTCGATAATTGTTCCCGATAAATTTTCAAGAATTCTAAAAACTCTTCGGGGCTTTTTTTTATTTTTTGGAATTTTTTTTCGGGATTTTTACGATATTTTCTCCGATAAATGTTCCAGATATTTACCTAGGAATTCCGACAGAAATTCCTTCGAGAGCTTTTTTCCAACTGTTTTTCTGTTTGTTCTACAAGGTGTTGCTCTTGCAATTCTTCGGGAGCTATCTGCCAAGAATTTCTCCAAAAACTCCTACAGGATTTTCCTGAAATTTTTCCAAGAATTCAGCCTTGAATAAGCCCAGCAAAAATTTCAGGTAAAATTGCTTGAAAAGTTTTTTAGAGAAACTTTCTGGGAAGTCCAAAAAGGCATCTTGGAGAAACTTCTAGGTGAATTTCTTGGTTTGATTTTGGTTTGCTTTTGATTTGCTTTTGGTTTGTTTTTGGTTTGCTTTTGATTTGCTTTTGGTTTACTTTTGGTTTGCTTTTGGTTTTCTTTTGATTTACTTTTGGTTTGCTTTTGATTTTCTTTTGGTTTGCTTTTGGTTTGCTTTTGGTTTGCTTTTGGTTTTCTTTTGGTTTGCTTTTGATTTGCTTTTGGTTTGCTTTTAGCTTGCTTTTGATTTGCTTTTGGTTTGCTTTTGGTTTGTTTTTGGTTTGCTTCTGGTTTTGTTTTGGTTTGCTTTTGGTTTGCTTTTGGTTTGCTTTTGGTTTGCTTTTGGTTTGCTTTTGTTTTGCTTTTTTTTTTGCTTTTGGTTTGCTTTTGGTTTGATTTTGGTTTGCTTTTGGTTTGCTTCTGGTTTTGTTTTGGTTTGCTTTTGGTTTGCTTTTGGTTTGCTTTTGGTTTGCTTTTGGTTTGCTTTTGGTTTGCTTTTGGTTTGCTTTTGGTTTGCTTTTGGTTTGCTTTTGTTTTGCTTTTTTTGCTTTTGGTTTGCTTTTGGTTTGATTTTGGTTTGCTTTTGGTTTGGTTTTGGTTTGCTTTTGGTTTGCTTTTGGTTTGCTTTTGATTTGTTTTTTTTTTTTGTTTTAATTTACTTTCGGTTTGCTTTTGGTTTAATTTTGGTTTGCTTTTGTTTTGCTTTTTTTTTTTGCTTTTGGTTTGCTTTTGGTTTGATTTTGGTTTGCTTTTGGTTTGCTTTTGGTTTGCTTCTGGTTTGCTTTTGGTTTGCTGTTGGTTTTCTTTTGGTTTGCTTTTGGTTTGCTTTTGGTTTGGTTTGGTTCAAGATTAGGTTTAAAATTAATCATGATTGGCCCGAGACTTCACCAAAAAATTTATCAGGAATTCGACCACAAATAAAGCGAACATTTTGACTTAAGATTTGACAATAGTTGAATTTGTACGAGATAACCATTTCAAAATGTGGATTCCAATTTGGCTAATAGCAGTAAGCAGTTCTTGTGAACGTACCACCTCATCACTATCCCCTCGAAACGCCCATGCCTTTTTCAGTTTGCACTGGCCCAGCAGCTAGTTCATATATTTATTTATACAAAATCCTCTTCTGCCTTGGTAAGTGCCTTAAGCATTGCATTCGTATCGCAACGATGATGATGGCGAGTGAACACTAGCAGCAAAGGAAGAAAAAAGCGTCAACAGAAGCATTTCGCAGCCACCACACTCTAGCCAGGCCCACCTCCGTATTCTGTTCTGGAAGGGCGCGCTGCTAACTAAATCCGTCCAGCCATCCAGATGCCATTCTTCGATGATCCTGATGGTGGCTGCAATCGAGCTCACTCGCTTCACTTCACGGACTTTGGGGGACACGAATGGCTGCTGATGCTGAGGATAAAACAATCTCCTCTGTTCTGGAGGCATGACAGTCAGTGTAGCACTATGCGAGTCAAACCGGGAGGACGAACGGTTTCGCTGCTGCTCTACTTTCGGGTTGGGACTTCGATACATTCACTCCACCCGAGGTCTACTCTTGAAATGGGATAAAATTTATGAAGCATTAAATGGATTTTTGCTTCTCAGTTTTCTTTTTCATTTCTCAATTTGAATTTAAATGAGGGCAACCTCAGCAGGATTGTGGCCTTGCCAAGAACATGAGCCCCAGCCAGCGTGGCAGATTGGGAGCGATTTTTTCGAAAAGGTGTCGAGATAGGAGTGAAAAAGGCTTGAATTTGATCATATTGACCTTAATTGGAGAATTCGAATGGAAATTGGATGGAGAACTTTATTCGGAGCTTTATCTTTCAATGCTGGAATGATTTCATTAAAAATTTCTTCAGAAATGCCTCCAAGAATTTTTTCAGACGTCCAGAGATTCTTTCCGGTTGAAATATTAAGATATTTATTCAGACATTTCTGCAGGGACTCTTTTAGAAAATCCTTTAGAAGTTCCTTCAAAAAATCTGCATTCTTCTGTGGGATTTTCATTTTTTTTTCGGTAATTCCTCTGCAACATACCAGCAAATCTGGTAAATGCCAGTAAAGGGCAACATATTTCAGTGTCCTCTGCGAATTCTTTCGGAAATTTCTCCATAAAGCCATTCATAAAATCCCATAGGAATTTCGAAATTTCTTCAGGAATTGCCTTAAAATCCCTTCAACAGTTATTCCCACTATGGATTCTTTCAAAAAATTATTCATGATTTTTTTCGGAAATTTTCTTGCTTTAGATTGCTTTAGAAATTCCTACCATATCTTTAAAAAAAATCTGTCATTCGTTCAAGAATTTCTATGAAGTTCTGAAGGATTTTTCAAAAAATTGTCCAGGGATATCCTAAGGTTCTTTATTAAAAACTTTCAAAAAATTCTTCGAATATTCCTCCACAGAAACTTAGAAAGTCCTATACGATTTTTTTACTAATTTTGCCAGGAAAACCTCCTGATAGGGGATTGCTTCAGAAATTCTTTCCAAGATTTTCACATAAATTCCACTAGGGATACTTCTAGAAATATCTCTTTTTTTTTTAAGAAAATCTTGAATGGATTGCCTTACAAATTCCCTGAGTTTCTCCATGAACATCTTGAATTGCTTTTGGATTTTTTGTAGGAGCCGGCAGAAATTCGTTCTGGATTATCTTTAATGATTTTTTTGAAGAAATGTTTGGAAATTTTCCCACGAAAATTCTTATATTCGTTTTTTAGGTTTTTTTATTATTTTTTTCGAAAAAAACATGTCGGAAATTTCTCTACGGAAATTCAGAAAATCCCATACGAATTATTTCACAAAATCCTGCTTTGCGAATTATTTCACAAACAATTGCTTTCGATTGGGATTGGGATTGGGATTGGGATTGGAAATACTTCAGAAATTCTTCCTGGGATTTCTACATTCCACTGAGGATACTGCCCAAAATTTCTCATTTTTTTTTAATCTAACATGGATTATTTCAGAAATTTCCTAAATCTCTTCACGGCTAGCTTAGATTTTTTTCTTATAATTCCTTCGGAAGTTTATGAAAGGATTCGTTTAGAAATCTTGCCATGGATTTCTACAGAAACTTCGCTATGCATTTCTATAGAAAATCTTGCAAGATTTTTTTTCCGGATTTTTTTCCAGAAACGCTTTAAAAAAGTTTTGTTTTTTTAAAGCAGCTTAGTCTGAAGATTGCGCTGGAAATTTGCCAAGAACATTTTTTTCCGTGGATTGCTCAAGAACATCTTTCAAGATTTTTTTCAGAAAAGCTTCCAAGGATTTTTTTTTCGAAAAATCTTTAAAAAATTCATTCGAATAATTTCTCTAGGGGTTTTATCAGAAATCCCTTCATATTTCGTTTAGAAGTTTCTCGAAAAAATCTTTAAGGAAATGTCCAGAAATTCATCCAAGTGTTTCGTTTGGAGGTTTCTTTGGAAACTCCTGTTCATCAATAATTTCTGCAAGAATTCTTTGAGAAACCTTTCCATAGATTTCCTCAGTAATTTCGCTTGGATTCCTATGAAAAAATCTTCATGGATTTCCTCAGAAACTCCTCCATTGGTTCTTTTGTAAATATTTCACGGATTTGAAAAAAAATATTCCTAGGGTTCTTTAAGAAGGTCTTCCTTGAAAATGTATTTCCAAGATTTCTACACAAATTCCACACATTTTAGTCTATAAATTTTGCTGGAAATTTCTCCAAGTATTCCATTATATTCCTTCCATGGATTCCTTAAGAGCTTTCTTCAAAGATTCTTTCAAAAAGCTAACTTTGTTTTTTTTAATCTTCTAGGGATTCGTTTGAAAAGTTTCTCCAGGAAGTTCAAAAGAAATCCCTTCAGATATTCCTTTGAAGATTATTTTAGAAATTTTAGGAGATATTCTTCCAGAATATGTTCCATGGGTTGGTCCAGCAATTTCTCCAAGAATATTACTTGAGCATTCTTAAAATAATCTTTTCCACATTTCTAAAAAAAAATCTACAAGAATTCTCGAGACAACTTTCCATAGATTTCCTCCGTAGTTCCGCATAGATTCCTATAAAAAAAACTCCTTGAATTTCTACAGAAACCTCTCCATTGGTTCTTTTGTAAATATTTCACATATGAGATGAACCAGCCTAGGGCTGAAAATCTCAGAAATAAAGACAAAAAAAATATTTCACGCATTACTACATATGTTTTTCCACCGAATGATTGGAAAAAATCTTGAAAGGATTCCTTAATTTTTTTTCTAAGAATTCTTAGAGAAAACTTTCCATAGATTTCCTCAGTAGTTCCACATGGATTCCTGTAGAAAAAATCTCCATGGATTTCTTCAGAAACCTCTCCATTGATTTTTTTTTTTGAAAATATTTCACGGATTCTTTCATGAAATTTCTTCACTGATTTTTTTTAATAATCTTCCAAGGATTATTTATGAAGTTCTCCAAGAGACTCCTTAAAAAATTCTTCCCGGAATCACTACTCAAAATCTACTAGGGATACTTCTCGAAATTTAAAAAAAATAAAGATCTTGAATGGGTTGCTTTACAAATTCCCTGAATTTCTTCAGATATTTATCTACGGCTTCCTTCAGAAGTTCTTCTTAAAACTCCGGAAATAACTGGGAGTATTCGTTTAGATGTCTTTCCATGAATATCTCCAAAACCCAAGCCATTCATTCCTACAAAACATCTTACAAAATTTATCAGATTTTTTTCACAGAATTTTCCAGACGCGTCTTCAGCATTAAGTCTAAAAATTTCACTAGAAATATCTCCAAGTTTTCCATTACATTATTTTCATGGATTGCTTAAGAACTTTCTTCAAAGATTCTTTCAAAAAGCTTTTCTAGAATTTGTTGTTTTAGTAATTCGTTTAAAAAGTTTCTCCAGAAATGAAAAAAAATCCCTTCAGATATTTCTTTAGAGGTTCCTTTAGAAATTTTACGACAAATTATTTTAGAAAATGTTCCATGGGTTGGTCCAGCAATTTCTCCAAGAATTTTGTTTAGGCGTTTCTTAAAAATTCCTTTCCATATTTCTCAAAATTTTCTTCAAAAATTCGCAGAATAAACTATCCATAGATTTCCTCAGCAGCATTGCATGGATACCTAAAAAAATCTCCTTGGGTTTCTTCAGAAACCCTTCCATTGGTTCTTTTGGAAATATTTCAAGGATTACTTCAGAAGTTTCCCCATCGATTTTTTTTTTTTGAAATAATCTTCCAAGGATTTTTTAAGAAGTTCTTCAAGAGACTCCTTGAAAAATTCGTCTCCAGATACTTCCCGAAATTTCTAAAAAAAAGGAAAATTTTGCATATGTTGCTTTACAAATTTCCCTGAATTTCTTCACATATTTTTCCACGGCTTCCTTCATAAATTCTTCTAAACACTCCGGAAATTTCTGGAAGGATTTGTCTAGAAGTCTTTCCATGGATTTCTTCAGAAACCACGCTATGCATTCCTACAGAACATCTTGACAAGTTTTTTTCAAGATTTTTTTCACAGAGGCTTTAGAGAAGTTTTCCTGGAATGTCTTCACGATTTAGTCTAAAATTTTTGCTAGAAATTTCTCTAAGTATTCCATTGCATTCCTTCCATGGATTACTTAAGCACTGCCTTCAAAGATTCCAATATTTTTCCAAAAAAAAATTTTTTAGAAAATCATTTAAAAAATTTCATTACAGATCCCTACAGACATTCATTCAGAGGTTTCTTTAGAAATTTTCCGAGCAATTGCTTAGAAAATGTTAGGTTTCTCCTAGTATTTTTAGGGATTTCTTCTAAAAGTTCCTCTCCATATTTCTTAAAAATATCTTAAAATTTCTTTGAAATTCTTCTACAGATTCCTTAAAAAAGTCTACAGTGATTCTTTCATAAAATCTTGTAGCGGTTGCCCCAGAAATTTCTCCAAGAACTCCTGTAGAATTTCTGAGAAATTCCTCCACGTTTTGTGATTTGTCAAAGAAACCTTGGAAGAATTTCTGAGAAATTCCATGAAATGCTGTCTTGGTAAATACTTCGAAGTATTTCTGGAATATTCTCCAGGAGAAATATTTGAAAAAATACGTGGAAGATTTTCTGAAAGCGAACCCTAGAAGATTTTCTAAAGGTACCCATGTTGCAATTTTGGAAGCAATCCATGAAAGACTGTATACAGAAATTCCTGAGGAAAGAAGATTCCCTGGAAGATTTTATGCAAGAATCACCGAAGACTTTTTTCAGGAATCTCTAGAACAATTTCAAAAAAAAATTGAATTGGGGATTATTTATTTTGAAAAATGGTTCTTTTACAAGTATGATTTTCTAAGAGAACCTCTGTAGGGATTTTTTTCGGAAACATCTTCGAAGTTTTCTTCATAAATTCTTCCTGTAGAAAACCATTCATGAATTTCTTCAAAAGTTGTTAAATTGATTTATTTAGAAATTCATCCAAGGATTATTTCAGGAGATTCTTTAACCCTTTGGGGACGGATGGATCGTATTTGCCCTGCCGAGAAAATTGACCATCACAAACGTGTTCTAGACCAGCGAGGTTGCATCCAGAGAGGCGAAAATTCTATTTTCAAAGGGTTAAGAAATACCTCCATGGATTTCTTCATCAGAAATTTTTCCAAGGATTCTTTGAGTCTTTAATTGATTCCATCAGAAATTTCGTTTGGCAGGAATTTCTGCAAAAAAAATCATAAATTCCTCTATGTATTTTATCGGAAGTTCTTGCGCTATTTTCTGCAAGGATACCCGTAGAAATGTGTCCTCGGGATTCTTCCAGGAATTCATTTGGATTTTTTTAAGTCTACATGAATTTCTAAAGAGTTTTTCAGGAGATTTTTCTACAAAGTTTTACAGATGTTTATCCATTGATTCCTCCAGATATTCCTCAAGGGATTCTTTCAAGGGATTCGTCCAGAGATTTATATAGGTGATTTCTTCGTGAATTGCATCAGGGGTTCATTTAGAGATTCCTCCAGAAGTCCATTTAGAAGGAATTACATCTGAAATGTCTCCCGAAATTTTCAGATTGTTTCAGAATTAAGACTCTTTCAGTACTTCAAGGATCTTTTCAAGAATTTTAGTAGGGATCTGTTCTTAAATTCTTCCTTGTTTTTTTTCGGAAATTTCTGTTTTATAACAATTCTTCACAATTTCTTGTAGCTATTCTTTGTGGAAACCTTGAGTAACCAGCACTGAGTGTACCATGCCAGCACTGCTTGGGTATCTCCTTCTTTTAGAGGAAAAAACCTAAAGCCATTTGAAAGGCTCTAGTATTACTTACGCCTAGAAACAAATTAAATTCTCGTTTACAACAAATGAGATCTGTCATTCCTAGAAAATTCCCCTGAAAAGCCAAATATTTCAACGAAAATAGCTCTGTCTGTCTCATCCCAATAAATCAATATTCCATCAATTGAACCACAAATTGCTGGCATTCCTTCGTCTTCTCTCGCAATTTTGTCACACCACTGCTGCCGCATACAGAAAGCTATCATTAAATCTAATCAGATTTTGGTTTCCTTTCATTACCAGCACCTGCTTCCCCTCATCGCCATCCAGCTTCACCACCACCCCCACCCCTACAATTCCGGATTACTTCCTATTGATACGCTCATTCTTAATTTTTCTTTTCCGTCTCATCCTACCGTCCGACGACCGACTGCTGATTTTGTTCCTCCAATTTGCTACACGAGCTGCCCCACGCTGACTTGACACAGTAGTCACGCAGAGTCCGGCTCATGGTTCGAAGTGAGCGAAAATATAACTGTGCCGTGCCGGCAACTAAACTTCCGTCGTCCGTCGTCGCGTCTTCCAGTTCCACGTCTTCTGCAGCGCGTACGTTTCAATTTACCACCTACCTACCAGTCAGTCAGTGCAGTAGTGGTCCAAGCGTGGACCAAACGGCAGATGTCCGCCTTTCAATTACGGATTATTATCGCACCATCGATCACCTCTGCTGCTGGTCGAATCATACCTTTCCCGGGGAAACCAAGGAAAGACCCCCACCAGTCCGGTCCAGCAGTGGACGGAGAACAGGTGACGCAGTACCACCGCACCGCCTGCACCATGTGCAAAAGTTTATGGGAGGGGGCCATCTCTCGTAATCGAATTCAGTCAATCAAAGAAAGTTGTCACGTACCTGGACTGTACCTAGTGTCTCACCTCGCCTCCTTATATTTATCTATTGATTCCGTCTTTTACTGGAGGAAAGACGCCAAACCTGTAAGTCTTCCTGGTGTGTCTTCAGTATCATTCGTATTTTGGGCACCGGAGAAATGTAATTGGTACTGTGAACGATTTGTTTTCCAGTAACAAACAAACTGACTGGATTGTTCGGAAAACGTACTACTGATGTTGAGCCCGACTCACCGTTCAGCTGCTCATCGAAGTCCCGCTTCCACCTTTCAATCATTATACGACCGTCCATAAGGAGGCTTCCATACTTGTCTCTGCACCTTTCGGCCTTACAGCGCGCAATAACCACGGGATGCGTTGAACTTCTTGTAGAACTTCCGTGTTTCTTGGAAATGGCACAGCAGTTGCACTTCCTCGCACTCCTCTTCTTCCATGCAGTGTTTTTCCTCCCGAAAGAGGTGGGTCTTCTGTTCTGCTTCTGTTTGTAACGTTCCACGTTCTGCCGGGTTCCTTGCAGCAGCATTACCGCCGGCGCTGCCTTCATGTCCTTACTTCGCTCCATGTACCCGATGGTGCTTTCGGCTGCATCGTTGATGGCTGCTTTTACTGTACTCCAGCAGTTCTGTTGAGGGACCACATCAGGGTTGTATCGTGGTAATTGCCGGTATCGTACATTGTTGATGTAGGAAAGTTTTGGGTGCAGTTTGGCCATCATCAGGTAATGAAGTGGTCGAAGCCGATGTTAGCGCCACGATAGGTACTGATGTCGATAATATCGGAGTATTGCCGTCCATCGGAACATGGTCGACCTACAATTCCGTCTGATGTTGGTATCGATGGATATTATTCTGTTGCTGACTTTCTATTGCAATTGTTTGTATGGACTTGCGAGTAGGCCAGACATCAAATCCCTAACTTTTCGGAGGACCGTAATGCATAGTTGAGCTTAGAGTCCTTCACTGACACTCGGACGTTGATCAGTCGCTCCTAACCTGGAGAACAGACGCTCAGGCTTACAGAGGCAAAACGTCTCTGAACCACCGACACTCCCTCCTCCTGAAATTCACCAGAAGTGCACCTGGAAGCCTGTGAAGTCCCCCAAAATCTCAGGGAGCTCATCTGAAACCCTCTAAAGCCTCCTGAAATATCCTTTGGGTCGGCTTGAAACCATTATGAAACCCTTCTGAATCTCGCCTGAAAGCATCTAAACCCTTGTCTAAACCCTAATGAAACTTACGGAATCGCCCTGGAATGCTATCCCCCTGAAACCATCGTTGAGTTTACCTGAAAGCCTGTGAACTATTGGCATCCCACCAGATAGGCGGCACGGAACGATGACTCTAGCAATTCTAGCATAGATCTTTTGCTGTCGCACTTGTCACCGAATCAACGCCATTCCGGGGCAGTATCCGACAGCTTGTACGCACGGCCACTTGAAAACATCACCTCTTTGACGTTACCCAAGTAACCAAAAGTTCAGATAAGAGGGTACTTTATAAACTAAGCAACTTGTTAGAAGTTGCACTTCAGCAGCTTCATTTTTAAGTAAGTCCAGAACTTGAAAGTTCACATAAGGAAGTCGGATAGCCTTCTAAGCAGCTTCTGAAGGAACTTCTTCAAAATGAATGTGAAAACCAAAATGTACTTTTCAGATTCATCTCAACTTGTTGTTGCTTGTATAATTGAGAAACATGCCCAAACTTTAACATACTTACAGGGGATAGACAAAATGATCGGGACAGGCAAAATTTTCACTTTCCAAAAAATGTTCAACTAGCTGTAACTTTTCGAAAAGTGCATCAAATATTCTCAATTTTTTACTGTGAGTGCATCAACTAGTTGTGCATCAGTGGTTCAAATTTGGAAAAGATTGGGCCATTCTCCACGAAGTTATAAAGATTCTTGAAAAAGGTAAAATTATTCGATAGCCAACTTTGAGCTGTTATATCTCCGGATTCAATGAACTGATTGAAATGAAATTTTGTCCATTTATGACTTATATAATAAACTTTGGAAAACATTTGACTTAACTTGAATTTTTTAACAAGAGACAAAATTATAGCGATTTTAATTTTTTCACGATATTTTAGTAAATTGGTCCATTTTTAATACTGTTACTTTCCTTCAAAACACATTTATATATAAGTAAATTAGAGGAAAATTAAATGAACTATAATTTGCATCTTGAATTTTGAAACGATGTTGATATTTTGGAAAATTTGGTGTTTTATTAGAAAAATAATCTAATCGTTATAATTTTCTTCCGTGTTAAAAATATTAAGTTAAGTCAATGGTTTTTCATAGCTCATTATATAAGTCATAAATGGTCAAAATTTCATTTCAATCGGTTCATTGAATCCGAAGATATAACAGCTCAAAGTTGGATATCGGATAATTTTACCTTTTTCAAGAATCTTTATAACTTCATGAAGAATGGCCCGATCTTTTCTAATTTTGGGCCACTGATACACATCTAGTTAATGAACTTACAGTAAAAATTTGAGAATATTTGATGCACTTTTCGAAAAGTTACAGCTAGTTGAACACTTTTTGAAAAGTGAAAATTTTGCCTGTCCCGATCATTTTGTCTATCCCCTGTATTTACTCATGCATATGGGTTTCCTATGTAGATTTGAACCAGGACCTCCTGCGTGATAAACTGCCGTCGCTGTGCTGCTACAGATACATAATATGGATAAGTTAACTTCGCTACTGTACAAGTGTTCTAACCTAGATGTCGACAGAGGATTGATTCAAGTCAAATTTGATCCGCTTTGCACTTCATCGCAATTGTGGTGTCAGGGTAGAGTGTATGGCTCTAGCGCAGCGACTACCGGTTCGAATCTGGTAGGCTTCATATTTTTTTTTTCATTTGCACTTCATTTTCATTGATTTTGTGAATTTAATTTAGTTGTCTATGAAAATTTGCTTATAATTATGTTTTTGCCAAAATGACAATAATAAATCCTTAGAACTTCAAGCAACTAGAAAGTTCCAACAAAGTTCCGAGTAGAATCTTAAGCAGCTTTCAAATTCCATGGTTCAGATAAAGTTCCGAATGGAACTTTATGACTGCTTAAGAGGCAAAGGCATGTGCGAAGTTCCAGCAAGGCTCATTGTTAGCCTCTTAAGCAGCTAGAAAGTTCCGTTCGGCACTTTATCTGAACTTTGTGGAACTTTTTGTTACTTGGGTAGCATCCAATACACCAGAACGCCCGAACCACGGAATTATAGAAGCCCCGTCTAACGCAGTCGAGCACTGCTGCCAGCATCAACACAGCCGTCCTGGTCCTGTAATTGAGACTATGGAACGAGGCTTCCACCGTGCCTCGCCTGGCAAATACCATAACATTAGTATCGCTTCACGAACTGAAACAGCTTTCGCCCTCAGAAATGGCCCAACCACCAATGACAACTCTGTGGTCACGGAAGCTCTTCCAGTTCACCAAACTTGATTGACTGCCATAAGCATGATCTCATCATTAGCTACCAGATCGCTGGTGGGATCAACTACTGTTCCATCTCCGACTATCGTCAGGCAACTTCGGCTCAGAGCTACGGCGTGATCATTTTGATAGAATTTTGGCTGAAGAATCACACTCTTTCTAGTCAAGTATTTGAATCTGACTACGAACTTGTACAAGACTCAAGTTACAGACCTGCAGTTTCTCTAGGAGTTTCCCTCAGCCAGATATTGTTCCAATTCTCTGGATTGAGTTTAATTAGCAGCTGGATCTTCTGCGCCCAAGATATCGCTCCTCTATCTCTATGGCTACTGTGCCCTTGGAAAAGCATGTTCTTCATCATCCTCCGTTACTCGTTTCCATCCCGGATAGTTTGGATAACAATTTCATTGATCTGCTTGAATCAGTATCATATGATTTCCAAAACGCAGACCATAATAGTATAACGGAACTGCTAAACAGCATCGATTGGGCTACGATACTCCAAGCTACCGACCTTGAGAAGGCCGCTCTCACCTTTTCGCACGTATTGTTATATGCTATTGACCGACACGTCCCTAAATGAGTGCATCGACAATGATCCTGCCCTCCGTGGCGGAACTGAAAAGGTTGAAAATTATCAATAGAGCTGCCTTGCGACAATGCACTAAGCATTGTACGTATTCCCCGAAATTCATCTACTAAAGGAGTCGACAATGCATTTCCCAATATCATTATGCAATCTAGAGGAAACTCAAATTCAATCCAAAATTGGCAAATTCTCAAACAAAAAGCTTGACGGACGAGCACATTCACCTTACTGCCAACAACTTCTTATTTACGGTGGAAAATTTGCCGCTTTTCATATCAAAGCCGAGATGATTACAACTGTCGCATCGTAGCTGAAACAATCCTTCGTTCCTGGCCCGGGTATCGTTCCGTCAGCTCTACTCCTGCTCAGCTCTGCTTCTCCTGTTCCAAGCATCTATCTCCTTTGGCACTTTTCCGTCTTGCTGGAAAATAACCCACAAGTTCACCATCCATAAAAAAGGGAGTATGCGATCAATAATTGTCGAGGGACCACAAATTTAAGCGCTGTTTCAAAACTATTTGACCTGATCATAAGATATCAGTAGGTCATCTCCAGAGGCACGTTCTCCTCCATTTGGGAAATTTGTGCCATCGCCATGAACACGAGCCTATTCATCATTTACCTGACGGAGAAGGGACCGAAAACGGATAGGACAGGTGTAAGGACAGGTAAGGGAATAGGATCATCATACACGCAAAAGCGTACCACAATGGGTTCACATAGCGTCCTGAGAAGGGCACTGTGATAACGCATAAAGCGTAAAGAGAGCCTTTAGCTCTTTACCACAGCAGGTCAGGGACATCAGAACGTCCTGAAGATTCAGGTTTCTGAAGTCAGTTTCACTTAAAAAGTGTTTTCCGAGTACTCGAAAACGCAATTGCGCAAAAACTGGACAGTTACATATTAAATGATACGAAGTTCCATAATCGGATTCACAGCTATCACAGGCAAATGAATCAGCTTGCTGAACATTCGTCATATGATAATTGAGTCGGCAGTGGCCAGTCAATGCATTGCTTTGACCAGAATGCTGCAATTCGGCTTTGACAGATTTGTTAGATACTTTGCCACCCCTAGAGATGGCTCAGTACAATACAATTTTGTTTGATGACATGACTCCAAACTATTCCAGTATTGTTTATGTTGAGTGACAACCCAGGTGTCAATCTGAAGCTTTACCCGAGCAGGAGAAAATAGCTGAAGAATACCTTATTCAGGTATGGAAAACCGAATACCTACAACCTGAATAAGGTATTAAGTAGCCCTGCATAAGAGGTAAAATACCTAAAATAATAACTGGTGTGTATTCTGCACATAACACGGGAATAATGACATCAGGTATGACAATACCTAAATAATAATCGGCGGTTATTCCATACAAATAGCTATTTTTCCATAATTGTATAATACCTCAAGCAGTCCTCAATACCAAACCAATAACTCGTTGAGGTATTTTACCAATACCTACAACATACCAAAATAAGTTATTTTTAATACCTGGATAACCGAACAATACCTTGTCTTGGTATGATACCTGACTTTGGTATGCTCGAGTTATGTGTCAGTTATTCATTCCTGCTCGGGTACCTAACACTTGGATACCGGAATAGCTGGCTCAGGGCCAATGAAGTCATGTGATGCTACAGTGCGAGCTAACTCATCAGCCAATTCATTTCCAGCGATGGAAGAATGGCCAGGTACTCATACAAGGTGCACAGCGTTTGCTGAATTTAGCTCCACGATTTGAGTTCGACAAGCGATAACTATCTTCGACCTGGAGTTGGCCGAAGCAAGTGATTTAATAGCAGCCTGGCTATCTGAACAGAAGTATATTACTTTGCCCATTACGTGCTGCTGAAGTGCTGATTGCACTCCGCACATAAGAGCAAAGATTTCGGCCTGAAAAACGGTGCAGTGTCTACCAAGTGAGTAAGACTGATACAGCCTTAGCTCACGCGAATAAACACCAGCACCTGCTCGACCTTCGAGAAGGGAGCCATCAGTGTAACATACGATGCCGTCTGAAATACTTCTCTCCAGATAACCAGATGTCCACTCTTCCCGGGAAGGGAATTTCGTGGAAAATGTCCTATATGGAAAATTACAAGCAATTGTAAGATCACTTGGAGCAAGAACAATTTTGTCCCAATTCACCAAAAATGAAAACAACGAGGTGTGTGTTGATGTGCGGTTCACAGGAGTTTCCTCTAGTAGACCGAGTACCCATAGACGGTAAGTGCAAGAAAGTGCTTCTTGTTTGAGATGAATGTGTAGTGGGGCAACGTCAAAGAGAACTTCGAGCGCTGCCGTGGGTGTTGAAGAGAACGCTCCAGACATCGCCATTAAGCACATCCTTTGGAGATGGCCTAATTTTGATTGGACCGTTCTCACTTCGCACTTTTGCCACCACACAAGACATCCATAGGCCAATATTGGACGAACAACAGTTGTGTAAATCCATTTGATATACTTGGGTTTTAGACCCCAAGTTGTACCAAAAGTACGCCGGCATTGCCCGAAGGCCATACAAGCTTTCTTGATTCTGAACTCAATGTGAGGTGTCCAAGAAAGCTTGGAATCAAGAATGACTCCAACGTACTTTACCTGTTCAGTCACATCGATTTCAGAATCAAAGAGACGCAAAGGTCGAACGCCATTACGGTTTCGCCTTTCCGTGAAAAGAACAATAGATGTTTTACTCGGATTAACCGAAAGGCCATATTGGCGACACCAACCCTCAACTACCTGAAGGGCGTTTTGCATCATGTCGAAAAGGGTGCTGATGCACATACCAACTAACAATGTTAGGTAGTCGTCGGCAAAACCATAAGTAGGAAGACCGCTATTATTGAGTTGCCTCAATAGCGTATCTGCTACGAGATTCCACAAAAGCGGTGATAAGACTCCCCCTTGGGGGCATCCACAAACACTCAATTTCCTAATCCCTGCTAGACGCAATGTCGAGAAGAGATATCGGTTTTTGAGCATTTGATGAATCCAATTGGAAATCATTGGAGATATACCATGACTCCGTGCGGCTTCCAATATGGCATAGAAAGGCACGTTGTCAAAGGCACCCTCGATATCTAAGAAAACACCCAACAAGATTGCTTTTGAGCGAATGCTTTCTCGATATCGTAAACAACCTTGTGTAAAAGAGTCACAGTGGACTTACCAGATTGGTAGGCATGTTGGTTCACATGAAGAGGCACGTTGGCCAGATGAACATCACGGATGTGATGATCCACAATGCGTTCTAAGCATTTCAGAAGAAAAGAGGTCAAACTGATAGGTCTGAAACTCTTTGCTTCTTCATACGACGCACGACTTACTTTCGGAATAAACTTTACAGTAATATCCCTCCAGGATTTGGGAATATACCCTGTAGCAAAACTGCAAACAAGTAGTTTTTTCAAAACATGTTTGAAATAATCAAATCCCTTCTGAAGCAAAATAAGATAAATTCCATCTGCCCCAGGAGATTTGAAAGGAGCAAAGCTATTAAGAGCCCACTCAATCGATTCTATAGTTACAATACTCCGAGCCGAAGCTAAAGAATCATAACTACAAGAAAAGACATCAGGTTCATCCAAAGATGTAATATCCACACATCCAGGGAAGTGTGTGCTGAATAAGCATTCCAGAACTTCCTTATCAGAGGAAGTCAGATCGCCATTTGGCAAACGAAGTTCGTTCACCCGGAAATCCTTAGATTTCGCAAGGATTTTGTTTAACCGACTGACTTCACTCAAGCTGGAAACATTTGTACAAAGGTTTTTCCAGCCGGATCGTTCAGCAGACCGGAGAGCTTTCCTGTAGTCCTTGCGAGCCGACCTGAAAGCCTCCGAACCAGCCGAACGTCGTCTGTTCCAACTCTTTCTACATTGTTTCCTGAGTTTCGCCAGATCAGAGTTCCACCAAGGGGTTCCTCTTGTGATCTTCACAGACCGTAGAGGGCATGCTTCTTCAAAAGCTTCCATGATGAAGGTCGTTGTAGTATCAACGGCATCATCTAAATCACTTGGAGTGTCAATGGATGGTGAGTATCCATGAAATTTGGCTGCAACCAAATCAGTATAAAGATCCCAGTTTGTTGACCGAGGATTCCTGAAGCGCAATGTTTGCGAAGTAACATTTAAATGTTCAAAAAAGATGTAGCGATGGTCAGATAAAGATTCTTCATCTGACACATGCCAATTGGTCAGCTCGTGACTAAGCAGGGAAATAGTCTCAGACCATATCTGAACCAGTAGTGTTCCGGAACCGGTTCCGGGTGTCCAGCCGGAAGTGGCCAAACATAAAAGTGGACTAAACCCATGCATGCGACATATCAAACTGCGGCTTTTTTGATAACCTGATGAACAGTAAGCTATTCTCAGACCGGTTCCGGGTGTCCAGCCGGAAGTGGCCAAACATAAAAGTGGACCAAACCCATGCATGCGACATATCAAATAGTGGCTTTTTTTGATATCCTGATGAACAGTAAGCAGGAAAATATTCTCAGACCATATCTCAGCCGGTTGTGTTTCGGAACCGGTTCCGGGTGTCCGCCGGATGTGGCCAAATATAAAATTGAACCAAAACCATGCATGCGACATATCAAACCGTGGCTTTTTAGATAATCTGATGAACAGTAAGCAGGAAAGCATTCTTTAATCATATCGGAACCGGTAGTGTTCCGGAACCGGTTCCAGATGTCCCGTCGGAGATGGCCAAGTATAACCCATGCATGCGACATATCAAATAGTCGCTTTTTTGTTATTTTGATGAACAGTAAGCAGGAAAATATTTTCCTAACATATCTGA
This sequence comes from Aedes albopictus, assembly GCF_035046485.1. Taxonomy (NCBI): domain Eukaryota; kingdom Metazoa; phylum Arthropoda; class Insecta; order Diptera; family Culicidae; genus Aedes; species Aedes albopictus. The sequence continues at coordinate 311,886,405 of NC_085136.1, read as the reverse complement.
ACCGGTAATATCCGGAACCGGTTCTGGGTGTCCCGCTGGACATGGCCAAATATAAAAGTGAACCAAGCCCAGGCATGCAACACATGAAATCGCGGATTTTTAGGTATCTCGAGTTGCCTCAAAAAAGTTTCCGGCCATATTTGGGACAACCGATAGTGTTCCGCAACCGATTACGGGTGCGCCATGACTTTTTAGGTAACTTATGAACGGTTAACATGAAAAAAAAATCATTGGCCATACTTTGGAATACCAATAGTGTACCGAAACCGGTTCCAGGTGCTCCAACGAAAGTGGTCAAATGTAGAACGGAATCACGAAAAGTACACACAGCATATTAAATAACGGCTTCTTCGATAACGCGAAGAACGGGCAGCAAGAAAATAGTCTCAGGTCACATTTAAGACTAACGTTAGTGTTCCGGAATTAGTTTCGAGTGTCTCGCAGGAACCGGCGATATGTACAAATGAACCACACCCATTCATGCAGTACATCAATTCGCGACTTTTTTAGGAAAACTGATTAACAATTTGCATGAAACTAGTCTAAGACCGCATCAGGGACAATCGGTAAGTGATGAAACGTGAACCGAAATTGCGTTGGAAAGCGGTAAAATGTGAAATTGATTCGATAAACTAACTATATTTTAGTTTTTGTTTAGATTGTAGGATTGGTTTTTGAATACAAATCCTACAGATATTGTGGTGGTGTTCCTTTTACGATTGTTGGCTTCCGAAGTTCACTGAAGTTGGTCACAAATCGGATCAGATGTCGGAAAGCACCAAATAACTTTCGGAAGTAGCAACTGCACGAGGAGCCGCTACGGGTGTGAGTAACAGCACAATATCGAATCATTCGTATTTACAGTGTATTACATTGTGACATTGTCGAATTAAAAAATGTCATATTAAAGAGTGATGAATGCGCAGGGATTGACAGTACATGAAATAGCAGCTTTTTTGATAACACAATGATCGATTTGAAAGAACTCAGATCATATTTTAGACAACCGGTAGTACCCCGAAACCAGTTCTGGGTGTCCCACTGGAAGTGGTCAAATGTATTAGATAAAGCTAATCGTGTTTTTTAGGTAACCTAATGCTCGTAAGCAATGAAATAGTCTCAGACTATATTTGGGAGACCCGGTAGTGCGGGAACCTGTTCCGGTACCGCATCGAAAGTAATCAAATGTACCATGCGATACATTACATCACGGCTTTTTGAATGACCTGAGAAACGGTTAACTAGAAAATAGGCTCATATCACATTAGAGACTGCCGGTAGAGTTGCACAACCAGCGTTTGGTACTTCGCCGGAACTACGAAAGTAAATAAATTCCATGCAGAACAAATTCTTTACAAACTAAACCCACATACAAACAGACGTCTCACTATAATTACTACCTATCGTTCTTGTTTTCAACGGTCAATAAAATATAGCCTAAAATATGGGCCCATATAGCCACAGCTGTAAAGGCGTGGGTATCCAGCATGACCATGCTGGGGGTGACGGGTTCGATTCCCTGTCGGTCCAGGAACTTTTCGTAAAGGAAATTTCCTTGACTTCCTTGGGCATAGAGTATCTTCGTGCCTGCCACACGATATACACATGCAAAATGGTCATTGGCAGAGGAAGCTCTCAGTTAATAACTGCGGAAGTGCTCATAGAACACTAAGCTGAGTAGCAGGCTTTGTCCCAGTGAGGACGTCATGCCAAGAAGAAGAAGAAGATGTAGAAAAAACTTTGTCGAAGACCGCAAAGTGATCTGTAATTGTGTAAAAACTTATAAGGACTGTATCGGAAATTAACTATAAACGTTCACAATTGCCTGAAAAATAATCTGTTCGAAATAAACAACTTTATTTTTGGAGGTACTATAAAAATCTCTTAAATAAAGAATGGCAGTTCTGATTTTCAAAAAATAATCATTTAACTTGGACTTTTATCTCAAAGATTGCACATATGTTTTTAAAATTTTGGACACCTCCTAAAAATTTAAAATTGCGAAAACTTTGAGAAAATATTCAATTTTTTCTCTTATTTTTGCGCAAATATATTCTTTTCCAGAATGCTCATGATATAGGAAAATTATTTTTATCAAGAAGAATTCCCTCCGCAATTTAGGGCAATTCTTAAAAATGAAAAAATGGTCATTTTTCGAGGAACTCTTTTTATGCGTCTTCAAAGAACGATTACGCAAATAAAAAATGCATGAAGTCGAAAATTTGCATTTTTTTTTTTTTGATTGGGTATGTATTTAAATCTATTAATGAGGTAGTTTTACCAGAGAACGAAATTTTATAACCTCTGGAGATATTTAAAACAGAGCGTCAAAGTTCGACCAAAAAGTAGGTGTTTTTTTTAGGATAGACCATATTCTTAATGTTGGAGGTTTTTCTATCCAAAATAAGAATTTTAAAAGTCAGTTTTGAGTGATATATTATGTGTACATAATTGCTAGTAATAATCATTGTTTTCCAGATTTTTCCCCGTACAAATTTATTTTGCTACAAATGTTTGAAACGTTAAAATATTAAAGAAAAAAGGCAGTTTGTACAGATTGTTATTTTATGTGGTATACTCATAAAACCATATTTTCAATAATACTAAACATTTTTCAAATTTCTTCAAGCTGTTATAAACTTAACTATATTGTGAAGATTTCATAGAAGAACTGGAATGAAAAGACCAACCGTGCGTCGAGATAGAGCATTTTGAATGTTTATAGTTAATTTCCGATACAGTCCTTATCTTAGCTTGTTAGTATCGTCTTGATATTGATCAGCCTCCAATGTTGGTGAAGGTGCTCAAGCAGTCAACTGAGAAGTATGATATTATTCAGCTCTGCATATATGTACGTTAAACATAACGTCAGACCATGTGCCATTAATAAGTTTTAAGGCAATTCAATGATGGCTTTGATAAAATCTTTGCTTTTCTTAAAAAAAAATATCAGGATTTAGGAACACTTTCACTTACGTCGACGGAAAGATTGTGAGAACATATTCGACGAGAAAGGCACTATCACCACTAGGTGGATTAATTTGGGGTTTTTTGTTATGGCATTTGTTATTTTGCCGCTTATGACAGACAAGTTTATAACATAATATGTTATACTAATAACATAAAAATAACTGATTCGATTATGCAATTATTAAGCCAAAATAACATATTTTATTATGCTGTTGATATTTTCTTCTGCTCGGGTATGCTCGGCTGGATTGGACATCTTCCACCTCCTCCGGTAAACGATAATAAAAGTTGTTGGTTTTAGGTGGTGAAGGAAGGGAGGTTTCCGAGATTTGCAATATCTGTATTTTAGTAGATATTTTAATATCCGCATGTAGGTTTAAGGTAATTCAACATTGTGTTCAAAGTACTTGTTTTCGTTACTTACGTTTAGTCAATCTTCGTCCTTTTGTCCTTTTCAAGTCGAACATCCCTGACTAGCGATGTGAGGTCTGTTTACATGTATGTTTAGTAAGTATTTATGTCTATTTTCCACATTTTTAATCTATTTACCTTCGGGCTAACATGTATGTTTAGGTTAGCTTTAATATAAGTATTTGTCCAAAGTCGTTGTCGCATGAAACTATAGAAATGCATTTAGTATTAAGCATATCTAGTTTTAAGATTAATTTCACTACCTTACTTTAGTCGTTATATTAGATTTAAGAATTATTTATAGTAATAATATAAGAAACTAAGTAAGGATAAATTCACTGCTCGCTTCTTCAATGACTCTGCTGTTTGTTGTCAACAAAGTGGAATTCCCTATCGCTCTCATTTTTTCCCTCCCCTGTTGGGGAAATTGAGCCACTGCGTCCAAAAAGATGAACTTTTGTGGCATGTCCCGTTTTGATATTCGCATCTAGCCAGATAATTACCATGTGTCAAGTAATCAGCTACTGCCACGACGCGTCGTCTCCCAGTCAGGTGCAATGGAATTGATAAACTCCAAGACCTTCCCAGGTTCTGCAGACCAGATCTCACTGGGTTGCAAGCAACCACTATTTAGAAATCTTTGCCTGCGCGTGTATAAAGCACCACAACTGCAAAGCAGATGTTACGAGGTTTGACGTTCCGTATTACAGAAACGCTCTCATTATTAGCCCTCTATTCTTCTCCTGTCATCTCTCATCCATCGGCGCGCGACCATACCGGAGCATGGGGTACGGTCAGTTGAGTAGCTAGGAGCGACACAACACTGAGAGGTTGTAACAGGCGGCGACATGTACTACGGGTAAATACCCCGGCCAGGAGTTGGTATCTACTGGCTACGAGGGCTTCGTGGTCGCCAAAGTAAGCGAGCACGGAATGAGGAAAAGCGAAATGAACAGCGGCTGGTGTACGTCGATACGCTGAAACCCAAGACAAGAGCAAGCAAATATGCCTGCTCTGTGGGCATGTTTGAGGGTCTCTGTCAGAGTGCCATTGCAAATCCCTGAAGTGATACCTACAGGATCGTGATGGCCAAGACGAGAGGTGTAATGGCTTTTTACAGAGCAATACCCAGAGATGTTCGAGGGGACCATCGAGCGGCGTCCGCGTCATGATCCTAGTCCTTGGCCTCCTTTCGTAGGACAGCCGGGGACTGGGGCTAACGATGAAGAGAGGGTCATCGAGAAAAACTTGCGGGGAGAGCAAAGTCACTTAGCGTAGATAAGGCCCCAGATCCGGAAGGAGTTCCGAACCTGGCCTTAAAAGTAGCTATTTCAGAGGCTCCCAAGATGTTCAGGTCTGCTAGGCAGCAATTCCCAGAAGTATGGAAATGGCAGAGCCTGGTTCTATTGCCAAAGGTGGGGAAACCACCCGGAGACCCCTCGGCGTATTTACCAATATGCTTGATTGACACGGCGGGAAAGGTGTTCGAAAAGATCATCCTCAATAGAATGTTGAGGCACACCGAGGGTGTAGATCAGAGATGCCAGATATACAGATTTTTCTGTATTATACAGATGTTTTACCTTCTATACATACAAGATACAGAGTACAGAAAAATACAGATTTTTGAAGTTTGATACAGATTTCTCCAGAAAGTTATTTAAGTTAATAACTTAATAAATTTCTGCTTAAAGTTTGAAAAATTTATGAAAATTTGTACATTTTCACATATGTTTTAGAAAAAAATAAACCAGTAAAAATTTTAAACCGTCAAAAAGAAGTCCATTTTTGTTTGTTTCTTTTGAAACCTAGGACTCTCGGTGTCTGCTATACCCTGAAAAACGGCGATACAGAAAAATCTGTATTGATACAGATTTTTGATGAAAATAATCTGACATCTCTGGTGTAGATGGTCTCGCGAGTAGCCAGTACGGCTTTCGGAAGGGGAGGTCGACCGTTGACGATATCCTGTCGGTTACAAAAACTACTGTCTACGGTGAGTCTATCGTAGAAGTGGAGTTGACTACTATCCACTCGATCAAGGTTGTGGACAGGCATGAGAATGAGACTTTTTTCTGTTTACCGTTCATCGATACTGGCAGTAAAATAAAAACAAACCAACGGCAGCACCAATACCATCAGACGCCGCGCCGACGGCAGTCAAGCAGACGCTTGATGGTTTTCGCTTCCCCACGAAAATTTTTATGAGCAGTCATGCTGAGGCGGGTGATTGCAAAAAATGTCAAATATCTTCAACTGCTAATAACTCACTTGTTTTAATAAATAATTGAAATCTATTTGCACAAATAGCTAGAGCACACTCCTAGCTTTGTGATGCATGTAAAGAAGTTTGTCGGGAAGCGGTTTGAAACGCAGAAAAATGCGAAAATGAGAGAGACAGAAAATTTTGTCGTCGTTGTGCTTGAGTACTGGCGCTCTCGCGCTTGAAAACCGTTTCGAGGAAGAAGGCTGCAGGAAAAAAAATGTTATGACATTTATTTTTCGAACAGTTTGAGTTTGGCTGGGCCTATGATGTTCGTGTGGAAAAATGTCAAATGTACAGTTGGTAACCGTTTTTTCCAGTACATTTCTCATCCCTGGTTGTGGATACGTGGATGAAGTCCAGGAAACTGGGGTTGGCCAACCACAAAACTGAGGTGATGGTTGTGAACAACCGGAAGTCGGAGCAAGAAGCGGCGATCAGTGTAGGCGATTGCACTATCACGTCGAAGCGCTTCGTAGCCTTCGGTAGCCACGTTGATTACGCCTGTAAAAAAGGTATCCACAGCTATTGCGTCACTGTCCCGGATGATATCCAATAACTCTGCGGTGTATGACAGTAAGCGCAAGCTTCTGGCTAGTGCTGCTACGTCCATACTGAGGTATAGCGTGGCGACCCGGTGTTGGGCGCGGCGCTAAGTCCCGAAAGGTACCGTGGTCAGGCTGATGTGCCTGAGGGTTGCGCCGTACCGTACCGTATTACACGAGGCACTCTACGTCATCTCTGGTATGGTGGCATCTTTATCAAGGAGGACATGAAGTGCTTCGAAATGCGCGGCACAAGAGACATACGAGGGTCTCCCACGATGGCCTCTATGCTCAAATGGCAGCACGCGTGGGACGGTTCCACCACATAGGTTGATTCCGAGGATAAATACGCGCCATGGGGAAGTAACATTCCACGTCCACCTGACACAGGTCCTTTCAGGTCATGGCTGCTTCCGACAGTATCTACATTGTGTCGGTCATGTGGTTTCTCCCGAACGACCGGTATGTGCAGGTTTAGAGGAAACGGCGGAACACGTTTTGTTCTTGTGCCCGCGTTTTCAATCAATGCGTAACCGCATTCTCGCCACATGCGGGGAGGACACAGGTCCAGACAATCTTGTCCAGATGATGTGCAAAGACGATTTTGGCTGAAATGCCGTTTCAACGGCTATCACCCGCATCGTCTTGAAGCTACAGAGAAGATGGCGCGTGGCCTCGGGGAATGACTAGTTCAGATGCGATATAAGAGGTGGTCCAGTGGTTCGGTGCCCTGCGTTGGAAATCGCCCCTTATAGCAACTAAGTGGCCGCGAAGAGAATGTCCTGGTAGCGTTGCTGTCGTGGCCTCGGTCTACTGGGTTGGATCTGAGCCCGCGGTTAGAAAGCGGTCCCAGCTAAGGCCGGGGCAGATGGAGGTTCCACTGCTTCCGGTGCTAGCTGATAGGGCCTGAGCCTTCGGTAGGGCATTGGCGTTGTACAAAACGTTGATTCTTCTGGTCGCTTTAAACGGCCATGAATCGTGGACGCCAAAAGGAAGTTGCTCCGAAGGCCTTTGGAGCCATCAATTATCAAGTAGAAAGATGGGATACCTTCGAGGTGATACAAGAATTCGTCTGAATGAATGAAATATATTTCAAATCCTTATCCTGAAAGCGTTCATAATTGTCCATTTCGAGCAACCATGTACAACTGTCATGCAAAATTAAACCCCATCATCTCACTTGATCCCACAATTTCAGTCATTTCAAAAATCGTTCCATTCCATTGTTACAAGTCACCCCACTTGCGTCAATTGTGAACTCTATCTATGGTTCCGCACCACACCCGCCCGCACACACGATGATGGTACACCATTTCCGGCTATTAGTGACAAACAATGGGAATCGAACAACTATCTCCGCGCACCCCACCATCTAACCCCATTTCCTGCCGGTATCCGCCGGCCTGGTGTCCTGGTGGTCAATGGTGTATGGCAAAGGACGACCAGGGTGCGATTCGCGCGATTGCGGCCGGATCCGATAAAAGCGAAGTAATTAATTTGATAGCGTGCCCAATTGCGCATGATTTATATGCATGCAGTTCAGTTCGTCCATCGAGCGACCGACCAACCAACCAACCAACCGGACTGTGCTGCTGCTGTGGAATGGTCTTCCGGCTTTTGCCGGTTGATCTCTGATGGTGGATCTCTTTGATGGTTGATCCAAATCCAGGGGAAGACTGTGGGGGAAGTGGTACGGAACGATTGAAATTTATTGGGAAACTAATTTAATTGATAGCTTTGGCCCGGTTTTTGCTTCACCGGAGCGGATGAGGATGGTGGTGATGATGATGACGATTGGGAAAGGTCTAGCTCAGAGTCAGAACTTCGAACGATTGAATTGAACTAATTTCAAATTGTAACAAAAATTTCACGGTGACGTTTTCATTTTTTTTTTGTGAGGTTCTATTTCGAATCGATTCATCAGGAATCGGAAATTGTCACGTCCCGAAAAAGCTGGACCATGCTCCTTCGAACTTTTCGCGTCAATGATTGAAGTCCAGAGACGACTGCTAGACAACGTCGTGTCACTGGCGAATGAAAGGAAATTAATTGTGACTTGAGAGACGACTTGCTTCTTCTGTCTGTAAGTTTACACAAGAAGGTGTCGGAAGATTGATGGCCCAATGGTATGTTGAAAAATTCGTGTAATGTCTGAAATAAGGTTTTCCAGAAAAATTAAAAACAAAATTGCAAGAAAACTATGCGAAATTTTGCAAAAAAAAATATTTTTTAAATATTTATCAATCTTTACGTTGATAGTGAACGTAAATCTATATAGTCCAATTTACGTGTTCAAACAAGTCTTTTCAGCGGTGCCATGTTATCTAGATGGCCATGGAAACGAGTTCATTTTCGATGAACACTTCTAAAATTTCGTGCATCAGTCCATCTTCAAAAGACTGGCCTGTGTATTTTTGACATTGTGTGGAGCTCAAATGCTTACGTAACTATACACTAAAAACGTCCTCTTATGAACACCATTCCTTTGGAGAGGGCAGTAACATTCTATATCCACTACTTCCTGTTAGTTATTCTACGACGTGATGAGGCTTTTGGCCTCTAGAATATGCAGCATTCAGCGACCCATGTCATGTAGAACTCAGAACTCAACTGTTCTGAAGTTCATTTCCACTTGGTTACTAGAGGACAACACAGAATCCACGAGTGCGATCGTTCATCATGAACAACACAGAGTTCATGTAGTGAGTAACTCAGAACTCAACTATCTTGATGAACAAATCAGAGTTCATTTTGACTTGATTACTAGAGGACAACAGAGAATCCACGAGTGTGATCGTTAATCATGAACAACACAGAGTTCATGTAGTTAGTAACTCAAAACTCAACTATCTTGATGAACAACTCAAAGTTCATTTTAACTTGCTTACTAGAGAACAACACAGAATCCACGAGTGTGATCGTTAATCATGAACAATACAGAGTTCATGTAGTGAGTAATTCAGAACTTGACTATTATGATGAACAACCCAGAGTTCATTTCCACTTGGTTTTTAGAGGACAACACAGAATTCACGAGTGTGATAGTAAATCATGATCAACACAGAGTTCATGTGGTGTACAACTCAGAACTCAACTATCTTGATGAACAACTCAGAGTTCATTTCCACTTGGTTACTAGAGGACAACACAGAATCTACGAGTGTGATCGTTAATCATAAACAATACAGAGCTCATGTAGTGAGTAACTCAGAACTCAACTATCTTGATGAACAACTCAGAGTTCATTTCCACTTGGTTACTAGAGGACAACACAGAATCCACGAGTGTGATAGTAAATCATGAACAACACAGAGCTCATGTAGTGAGTAACTCAGAACTCAACTATCTTGATGAACAACTCAGAGTTTATTTCCACTTGGTTACTAGAGGACAACACAGAATCTACGAGTGTGACCGTTAATCACGAACAGCACAGAGTTCATGTAGTGAGTAACTCAGAACTCAACTATCTTGATGAACAACTCAGAGTTCATTTCCACTTGGTTACTAGAGGACAACACAGAATCCACGAGTGTGATAGTAAATCATGTACAACATAGAGTTCATGTAGGGAGTACCTCAGAACTCAAAACTCTTTAAGAACAACTCAGAGTTCATGTAGTGAGTAACTCAGAACTCAACTATCTTGATGAACAACTCAGAGTTCATTTTGACTTGATTACTAGAGGACAACAGAGAATCCACGAGTGTGATAGTAAATCATGAACAACACCGAGTTCATGTAGTGAGTAACTCAGAAATCAATTATCTTGATTTACAACTCAGAGTTCATTTCCACTTTGTTACTAAAGGACAACACATAATCCACGAGTGTGATCGTTAATCATGAGAAAAACACAGAGTTCATGTAGTGAGTAACACAGAACTCAACTATCTTGATGAACAACTCAGAGTTCATTTTCACTTGATTACTAGAATGCAACACAGAATCCATGACTGATAGTAAATCATGAACAACACAGAGTTCATGTAGTGAGTAACTCGGAAATCAACTATTATGTGAATAACTCATAGTTCTTTTCCACTTGGTTACTAGAATGCAACACAGAATCCACGAGTGTGATTGTTAATCATGAACAACATACGCGCCAACTTGTGACGTAGTTGGGGGGGCAAGGCCTCTCAAAATCAATGAAATTCGGATTATATCGCCGCAGTTCATCTAGTTTAGGCATATTCACGTGAAAACTAGTGCATTGAGCTGAAAAAAGTTGAATATTGTCCAATTTTGGAGAGCTTCGCCCCCCCCCAACTACGTCACAAGTTGGCGCCTATGATGAACAACACAGAGTTCATGTAGTGAGTAACTCAGAAATCAACTATCTTGATAAACAACTCAGAGTTCATTTCCACTTGGTTACTAAAGGACAACACATAATCCACGAGTGTGATCGTTAATCATGAGAAAAACACAGAGTTCATGTAGTGAGTAACTCAGAACTCAACTATTATGATGAACAACTCAGAGTTACTAGAGGGCAACACAAAATCCACGAGTGTAATTGTTAATCATGAACAACACAGAGTTCATGTAGTGAGTAATTCAGAACTCAACTATTATGTGAATAACTCATAGTTCATTTCCACTTGGTTACTAGAATAGAAACACAGAATCCATGACTGTGATAGAAAATCATGAACAACACAGAGTTGTTGTAGTGAGTAACTCGGAAATCAACTATCTTGATGAACAACTCAGAGTTCATTTCCACTTGGTTACTAGAGGACAACACATAATCCACGAGTGTGATCGTTAATCATGAACAACACAGAGTTCATGTAGTGAGTAACTCAAAACTCAACTAACTTAACGAACAACTCAGAGTTCATTTCCACTTGGTTACTAAAGGACAACACAGAATCCACGAGTGTGATAGTAAATCATGAACAACACAGAGTTTATGTAGGGAGTAACTCAGAACTCAACTCTCTTGAAGAACAACTCAGAGCTCATTTCCACTTGGTTTAAAGAGGGCAACACAGAATTCACGAAAATCATGAACAACACAGAGTTCATGTAGTGAGTAACTCAGAACTCAACTATCTTGATGAACTACTCAGACTTCATTTCTACTTGGTTACTAAAAGACAACACAGAATCCACGAGTGTGATCGTTAATCATGAACAACACAGAGTTCATGTAGTGAGTAATTCAGAACTCAACTATTATGATGAACAACTCAGAGTTCATTTTCACTTGCTTTTTAGAGGGCAACACAGAATTCACGAGTGTGATAGTAAATCATGAACAACACAGAGTTCATGTAGTGAGTAACTCAGAAATCAACTATCTTGATGAACAACTCAAAATTCATTTCCACTTGCTTACTAGAGAACAACACAGAATCCACGAGTGTGATCGTTAATCATGAACAATACAGAGTTCATGTACATATTATGATGAACAACTCAGAGTCCATTTTCACTTGGTTTTTAGAAGGCAACACATAATTCACGAGTGTGATCATTAATCATGAACAACACAGAGTTCATGTAGTGAATAACTCAGAACTCAGCTATCTTGATGAACAACTCAGAGTTCATTTCCACTTGCTTACTAGAGGACAACACAGAATCCACGAGTGTGATCGTTAATCATGAGCAACACAGAGTTCATGTAGTGAGTAACTCAGCTCTCAACTATATTGATGAACAACTCAGAGTCCATTTCCACTTGGTTACTAAAGGACATCACAGAATCCACGAGTGTGATAGAAAAAAAAAACATGTTATGAGTTCCTGGATGCATCAATGAAAAAATGAAGATTTATCTGATATGATTTGTAAAAGAACTTAAACACACTTTTATGCAGGAGTTTAAAGCCTGTATCCGCAATTATCGGGACACAGGAGTACGTCAGTCACTCTGTAATGAATTGATAAAATTGGCCAAATAATTGACGGAGAACTCTTTGGGGTATGTTTATTATTTGTGCCAAATTTCATAAAAATCGATGCATTACTTTTAACTGTGGATGAAAAACAAACAAACGTGGTTTTATGCATTTTGTACAATCATGATCAATTTTCATTCGCATACTAGATAGTTCTCTTACGCTACAGGTCAAAGTTCTGTGATAATAATTATGAAATTTCTTTAGCAATTACGATACTTATAGAGACACTTTCTTGCAAAATTGCATCAACTTTGATCAATTGGTTTGAAAGCTATTGGTGTTGATAGGGGTGCGTGTCAGTGAAAATGTTTCGTGTTTTTCATGAGCGATTTTTGCCTATTCATAACTTTTGAATTTCTCTACCAATTCTTATGAAATTTTCACAGCAGCTAGTTGATTATGTGTAAACTAAGCCTGCAAAATTTGATGATTCTTGGTAAAGTACTTTCAATAGTACAATCGAAACAATAAAGGGTGCTGACTAATTGCTGTCTGACGGGCTAAAATCACGTTCAGTACCAATACATGTTTCGACTATAAAATTGTTGATAGTGCATCGATTTTTTTGAAATTTTGCCTATGCAACAAATGTAGATTGAGAGGTTTGTGTTCAAAATTTTAGTCATTTCCTTTGCCAAATTTAAAAGTTTCAGCGCTGACAAGCAAAACTAGGGGCTGTACAAAATTCAATGGCGCACATTTTACTCTTTCGTTGCTACTACAAAAAGTACTGCACCGATTCACATGAAATTTTGTAGGTGAAATGAACACATCTTAAGATGTTATTGGACAAAATTTGAGCATTTTTAATGTATCTATTGCAGAGTTACATCTGCATTTCTGTGTCCCGATTAATGCGGATTCAGGCTTTATTGAATTTCCAAACGAAATGTCTTGGAATTTTTGTCTGAAATTACATGACTAACGTTTTGGAAAGCGAGTGAGATTCCCCATGTTAGTGTTCAATGACCACTTCCACAAATTAAATGTTTTGAAATTCCACCAACCAACACGTCCTGGGACTCCATATGGATCAGCGATACCCAATTTAGAGATACAAACCATAGACCAAATATCTACAATCTACAACCAAAATTGATATTAATTATATTACTACTATCTAGCATGTCAAAAATCTTTACTATGCAAACAACCTCATGTAATACACATATCTACAACATACTTCACTACCAGAACACACATATTGAACACATATCCGCTTTACCAAGTAAACGGCCCGACTGCAAATACAATAAATTTGATGTTTATCGACATCATAAAGCATTTAAAGCAACGCGCAAGTACACATTCACTGCGAACCGAAGTGCCATCGAGACCACCGACCGTGCGCCGCCACTTCGATCGGATTCGGCACATAAAATTTACTTCTGGCCTAGCACTAGATACCTATGAGAGAAAGCCGAAACCAAACTGGTAGCCAGCAGCCGCTCGATTCCTGATCCACAGATGGTTTAGTGCGGTTTCCGGAATCCTAGACTCAAACTCAACAACAGCCCACAGGTAGGCAGACAGGGTAAAAGTCACGCCGCACGCTTCGAAACCCAGTCAATAGGAGAGAATGTGTGTAGATTAGAAACGCATACACTCGCTACCACAGTACATGCAACCAATAGACACAGGTAAGCACTGTGCAATATGGTAAAACTGTTCACTGTGTAGAAAAAAGCTTTTCAGCTTCTGTGAGAAGCTGTTCATCTTCTGTGAGAAGCTGTTCAGCTTCTGTGAGAAGCTGTTCAGCTTCTGTGAGAAGCTGTTCAGCTTCTGTGAGAAGCTGTTCAGCTTCTGTGAGAAGCTGTTCAACTTCTGTGAGAAGCTATGCAGCCTCTGTGAGAAGCTGTTCAGCTTCTGTGAGAAGCTGTTCAGCTTCTGTGAGAAGCTGTTCAGCTTCTGTGAGAAGCTGTTCAGCTTCTGTGAGAAGCTGTTCAGCTTCTGTGAGAAGCTGTTCAGCTTCTGTGAGAAGCTGTTCAGCTTCTGTGAGAAGCTGTTCAGCTTCTGTGAGAAGCTGTTCAGCTTCTGTGAGAAGCTGTTCAACATCTGTGAGAAGCTATGCAGCCTCTGTGAGAAGCTGTTCAGCTTCTGTGAGAAGCTGTTCAGCTTCTGTGAGAAGTAGCTCAGCTTTTGTGAGAGGCTACTCAGCTTCTGTGAGAAGCTGTTCAGCTTCTGTGAGAAGCTGTTCAGCTTCTGTGAGAAGCTGTTCAGCTTCTGTGAGAAGCTGTTCAGCTTCTGTGAGAAGCTGTTCAGCTTCTGTGAGAAGCTGTTCAGCTTCTGTGAGAAGCTGTTCAACTTCTGTGAGAAGCTATTCAGCCTCTGTGAGAAGCTGTTCAGCTTCTGTGAGAAGCTGTTCAGCTTCTGTGAGAAGTAGCTCAGCTTTTGTGAGAGGCTACTCAGCTTCTGTGAGAAGCTGTTCAGCTTCTGTGAGAAGCTCTCGGAGCTTCTGTGAGAAGCTCTCGGAGCTTCTGTGAGAAACTCTCGGAGCTTCTGTGAGAAGCTCTCGGATCTTCTGTGAGAAGCTCTCGGAGCTTCTGTGAGAAGCTCTCGGAGCTTCTGTGAGAAGCTCTCGGAGCTTCTGTGAGAAGCTCTCGGAGCTTCTGTGAGAAGCTCTCGGAGCTTCTGTGAGAAGCTCTCGGAGCTTCTGTGAGAAGCTCTCGGAGCTTCTGTGAGAAGCTCTCGGAGCTTCTGTGAGAAGCTCTCGGAGCTTCTGTGAGAAGCTCTCGGAGCTTCTGTGAGAAGCTCTCGGAGCTTCTGTGAGAAGCTCTCAGAGCTTCTGTGAGAAGCTCTCAGAGCTTCTGTGAGAAGCTCTCGGAGCTTCTGTGAGAAGCTCTCGGAGCTTCTGTGAGAAGCTCTCGGAGCTTCTGTGAGAAGCTCTCGGAGCTTCTGTGAGAAGCTCTCGGAGCTTCTGTGAGAAGCTCTCGGAGCTTCTGTGAGAAGCTCTCTGAGCTTCTGTGAGAAGCTCTCGGAGCTTCTGTGAGAAGCTCTCGGAGCTTCTGTGAGAGTCTTTTTCAGCTTCTGTGAAAAGCTTTCTCACCTTCTGTGAGAAACTTTGCCCAGTTTCTGAGACACAATTAGCGCCACCGGATCAACTTCGCCAAACTTTACAGTACTCCATCCCTAACAAAACTCTCCAATAGATTACAATAACCGTGTACTGTTCCATATCCTCATGAGCGCTGTCCAGCATTCGCTTGTTGAGTTTAGCTCAGGGTGCAAATTTGAACGCTGGGAATCCAGCAGTGAGAGAGGACCGCGACAACATGGACGACGACGACAACCACGTGGGAACCCATTCCACCTGATATCCTGGTCGTCACCGTCCCGATATAGATTCATGCAAATCTGCAGTCGCTCTGCCCAACCAACAATATGCACAGATTCAGTTGGATGTTCCGGACGGCGTCGTACTCGCTCATATGTAGGTACCACCTACAGTCAGTGTGAGCAGTCACACAGACTCTAGCTGGTGGAACCCTCTAATTGGACTATTTATAATCAAATCACGTATTTTATGCAGCGATATTATCGTTTGGTTTATTACAACTGAACGGCTGGGGAAGACAACAGACCACCACCCGGATGGCGAGCGTTAGAGCGAGGAACTTCCTCACGTAGGGGATAATGGAGCATTCAAAATGCATGTCTTATGAATAATCGAATTTGTCTCTATATGCGCGAACTGGATTATTTGTGTATAAACAAATTCAGGCATTTCCGAGATGAAATGCTGCATGTAGATATGAAAATTTTGAAACTTTTTACTATGTTTGATATGCTGCCTCAAAGTTTTAGCAGAATGGATCATTGAAGCCAACTTTTCCGCTGCTCACCGCATCAAAACAAAAGAGCCACCGTATATGGACTGTAACACAGTGACAGCAGTCGAGTTACATCAAACACACAAGACTACGGTGGCGCTATCTGTTCATTTCATAGCGGCCGTTTTAGTTATTTGAGTGATCCATTAATTACCTGCATCGTATGTTTTCCTACGCTCCGCATCGACCAATGTGGCGCTAGCTTCTATGCGCGAAAAATCGCTAAAAGTAAATCACAGAAATATTGTATGGCGAATAGCATCTAAAGGCACATTTCTCGAAGGGGAATACATTATTCGAAAAAATATTTGGTAGTGGTTGTGCACAATGGCAACCACTATTATGCCTACCAAATATTTTTGTAGGAAGAGCTTTCTCTTTCAAGTAATTCAAGTTTAGATGCTTTTCGCCATACAAAATTAAATGGATTTACTCCTGCTGATCAACTGTGGCTGCGTGTCAAGCAGGTAGTCCATTCGGCTAGTTAAGTAGCCTGTTCGGATTGATTCTTCTTATTTGCTCCGCTAATATCCGACTGGCGCCGACAAAATTGGTCCCATTATCAGAAAAAAATTCTACTGGGGAACCTCTTCTTCGAACAAACCGCCGAATTGCCGTTATGCAGGACGGTGTAGACAGGTCATATGCTACCTCGAGGTGGACTGCGCGGACCACGAGACACGTAGAGACCGCCACATAGGGTAAACAGGTAACTGGCGCCTTATCCCATCTATTGTCCAATGCAAATCGTTGTTCCTAAAGTCAGTGAAGTGGTGCATGCGGATTTTGCTTTGAAGCTTTGAAACGTTTTTCGAAAACGTTCCAAAATTTGCCTTTTCAAAACAAACGGGGCAATACGCCCCATCAAAAGAAAAACGTCCAGTCTCGTGATAAACTGTCCCAGGGAATAGTTCCACCACATGCTTATCCTATGAGAGTCTTTTAACAAGTGTTTAACTGCATGAAAGTTGTAAAATAACACAAGTGGACAGAACTAGCTACGTTTGCAATGAAGTCAGCTTACAAGAGGCAAAATATTACCCCAAAAGCCTCGATTTCAGACTTTCTGATATTTTCATTGCTTTTCTGTACCAATCAACTAATGGACCCGCTTGATGGCAATTATTCTTCAATATTTAGGATTCCAAATCGATCACGCATGCGAATAGCGCTTGAATCACTAGCAAATGAAGGGGGCGTTTTGCCCCGGTGGGGTGCATTATACCCTTTTACCCTAACGCTTTTCCCTGCGTCTTCCTACAACTACCTCTAGTGGCCCTAGATAGTCCAGTCCCACGTAGCTAAACGGACGGATGTACGGTGTCAAACTTTGTTCCGGTAGGGGCGCCATTCTAGGTGGTTGCGGCTTGCACTTCTTAATTTTGCACCACTGACATCCTTTAACTGCTTTATCGATCGTAGTACGCAGATTAGAAATCTCGAACCGCTGCCGCACCTGATTCACCACAGTTTCACTATTCGCGTGACCATATCGGCGATGATAGTGGTTTAACAGTAACAAGGTTAGATGATGATTTCTTGGCATGATAATTGGGAAGCGAGCATCGAGGTCAGCGTACATGGCATGCGCGGTTCTTCCTTCAACCCTCAGAACACCATACTCGTCCGCAAATGGCGACTTCTTGAACAGAACGCTCGATTTTTTTCAAATTCAGCCATTTGTCACTTGCCTTGTCTCGATTCTGTAACAGTATTTCTGATTCGTCAGGATAGCTATCCGATTGTGCGATTCGAAACAACAGGTTTTCTGCTTCCAAAAATTCCATCTGCCGCAAAGGTGTCTGGAGTGCGGGAACAGACCAGGTCGCAGACTTCAGCACCTTTTCAGTCACGATTACAGCTTCTATTGGTAGCCCCTTGAGTCGTAGTTTGCAGTTGGAGATAAATCGCTAGCGACCAGCGCTACCGTTCGGAGCAAAGTCTCCCACTTGGAAAAGCGGGTCACATCGATTATACCGCCTGGCATGGCGCAGGTGGTGTGATGCAGGACGAAACGAGGCCTTAATTCTTCTTCTGCTCTTGAAAGTCCAGTATCCTTCGTCGGCCTACATTCTTCGGGGATATAAAGAAAGTCCGGACCACCGAACCATCTTCCATCGGACGTAGGCTCCGTCTCCTTGCACCATTTTGTCAAGCAATCCGCGATGTTTTTCTGCGACGCAATCCAATTCCATTGTCCCGGTTGAGTAAGGGAAAGAATCTTTCCAATACGGTGTGCGACGTATGTTTTGAACTTACGATGGTCAGAGCGAATCCAACTTAGCACTGTGCTGCTGTCTGTCCACAAATTGCGCTTTGTTATCTTCAACGAGTGATTAGTACAAACACTATCCATAAGCCTCGATCCAAGAACCGCCGGTTGTAGTTCCATTCGAGGGATCGACATGGCCTTGAGCGAAGCTACCTTGCTCCTGGCCATCACTAAAGTGCATCGCATTTTTCCTTCTGCAACGGATCGCAAATACGCCGCACATTCGTAGGCCTGCTCACTGGCGTCTGTGAAGACATGCAATTGCAAATCCGACAGGTCTTCGGGCCGTACATGCCCAAAATAGCATCGGGGTACCTTCACGCAGTTCAATTTGGAAAGAAGTTTGGTCCATTCACACCATTTAGAAAACAAATCGTCTCCTATCTCTTCATCCCAATCCGTACCAGCACGCCACAGATCCTGCATGATAATCTTGCCATGGATCAGATAGGGCGACAGGAGCCCAAGAGGATCGAAAAAGCTCATTATGCACCGCAAAGTTGCTCTTTTCGTCGGACGTCGGTTGCCTTGTATGTAATCTATCAAGCTCTCGTGCAAATCAATAGAAAACAACAACACGTCTTCTGTTGGCTCCCAGGTCATGCCAAGCACTCTTTCTGACATCTGCTTATCCGTGGCGTTTTGCAATGATTTCTTCGCGCCTTCCTCTCCCAACATTCCGGGGACTTTGGGGATATTGCTAACCCAATTCCTCATTTCAAAGCCAGCACGTGCATGAATTTCCCTCACTTGTACAGCTCGTATCCCTGCTTCCTGTGGTGTGTCGAGGCTATCATAGTAGTCATCCTTATAGGTCTTTTCTTTTATGGCCGCACTAGCTTCCGGAAATTCTTCCTTGCAGGTATCCGCGTTCAACCTCATTACGTACATCGCAGAGCAAGGGGAGCACGTTGCCCCAAACGTCGCAAAGTCCATCACGTACACGTCGGGGGAGGGGGTTGCTGAAACATTTCATTGATGAAACATTTCTCGCACATCCCCTCCGAATCCAATGCTGCGTTCTCGAAACTTACAGATAATCGAGGGAAGCGTAACGAGTTGGTCCGGGCCTTTCAGGAGTTGGGAATTGAGTGAGACACCATTCAAACTTGATGTTTATTCATTGCAGCAAGCTCTTCTTCTGTGGCCTTATGAGCATACCCTTTGCGGATGTACTCATTGATTTGGTTATGTACGTTCGAGCGCAACTCAGGGTTTTTCGCCAATTTCATCTCCAAACTTCGCATTCTGGACATAGCCATCGGAAGACTATCTGGCAATTGTATGTTGTCCGACTTCCACAACAGTCCAGTTTCATATCGCCCGTCAACTTTCACCGTGGTGCTTCTTGGTCACCATTACAGCCACATCTATGGACGCTGACGATTCCAGGAATAACAGAACCGGTCGAGACCGGTCCGTAGATTGTCCAGCCAAAAAGGCATCTAACTGCTATTGGCTCGTCAGATCCACCTGTTCGACATTCTAGAGGCGAGAACAGCTCAATATTATCGAGTCCAATCAGAACCCGTGGAACAGCCTTTTCGTACGAAGCCACTGGGACATCGCGCAGGTAGGGATATCGTTCATGCAGATTCTCTATCGACAGACTCTGACGCGGTAGATTGAGAGAGCCAACGGTGTGGGCTTAATTTAAACGGTAACAGCTTGTTTGCCCCTCACCGGTGACGACTATGTATGTACGTTGTGAAGCGTACTCCATTCGTCCGATGTCTGATGTCCATTTCAACTCCAGGGGTTCCGGTACGCCTTCAATTCCTAGCTGATGAGTCAAGCTGTCTTCCACCAGTGTCATGTTAGAGCCTTCATCCAGAAATGCATACGTAACTGCGAGAACCGTGATGCAGCGTTAGCGGTACGATCCTGAAAAACACTGATTTTTTCGATCGTTCGTGAATTTGTACGACACCCTGTGATAGGGTGATCGATCAGTGCAGTAACGGATGGTGTCGTCCTTGGCAGTCATTCACGTCACAACGGATTTTTGAACGGCATCTCCATTTGCCATGATCATAGAGGCACACGTTGCATAGCTTCCATCGTTCGACCGCCTTGGCCCGGTTGTCCACGTCCATTTGCTGAAATTTGTCGCAATTCCGAACCCTGTGGTCAGTTCCGGCGCATATTGGACAAGGTTGTCTCTCAGAACTGTCCTTATCCATGGCGGTAGAAGCGTGAGTGTAGATTTGCCCCTTCTCCCGCCGTGGCTGTTCGTCCGATTTAGAGGGTCCTTGGTTTGGTTGAACTAGAGAGGTAACTTCGCTAGCGTCGGCTACCAATGTCTCCATGAACAACCTCTTGAACCGAACCCATTCTAGCTTCACAGTGGCCGGCAATTTCTCCACTAGTTCTTCGAGGAGTGTGGGGTTGAACAAGTGTCCTTGCAGGTTAGCTGCTTCTAGATGGTCACACAGCTGATTGACGGCCATCCCGAAGGCCATCAAAGTGTCAAGCCTCTCCGGTTTAGGCGTCTCCAAACGTCGCACTTTCTGTAAGAGATTTTTCACGAGTAGCTCCTCTGTCCTCTTCTTGGCGTAACGTCCTCACTGGGACAAAGCCTGCTTCTCAGCTTAGTGTTCTATGAGCACTTCCACAGTTATTAACTGAGAGCTTCCTCTTCCAATGACCATTTTGCATGTGTATATCGTGTGGCAGGCACGAAGATACTCTATGCCCAAGGAAGTCAAGGAAATTTCCTTTACGAAAAGATCACGAGTAGCTCTGGCCTTCCATATAAACGGCGTAGTGTTTCCATGATCGAAGGGACACTGTGAGGGAACATAAGCTTCGTCAGGACTGCTTCTCGAGCCGGACCACGATGGCATTCTCTTAGTCGAATCAGGTTTTCGATGTTTGAAAACCCACAAGCCGTGTTTCCCGTCTCAAAACTGCTATAGAATAGCGGCCAGTCTTCCGGGTCTCCAGAAAAACTCGGTAACTTCTTTGGCCATATCTGTCGCGCCGATAGCTGCTCGGCTGTGGGCCCTACTTCTCTCGTTACACTTCTTGCCACTGAACCAGCGAAGCTCGGCGGTTCTTGACCGAAATACGGGCCCAGGTCCTCCAGTTCTTCTTCGCGTTCGGGTCTTTTTACGAGGTTCCGTTGCTCAGGAACAAAATCGGGAATCGCTGACAGTTTCGGACTCGATTCAGAACGTAGATCATATTTTAGCAATGGCACCTTCAGGCTTTCGACCGGCTTCGGTTCCTTTTCGTCCTCCGGGACCTTTAAACCTACACCAAGCTGCATCTGATTCGCTTTTAGTCAATCGTGAACTTTTGCCGGGCCGGCTGCGACACTAAGTCGCGCACTACCGTCTTCTTCCGCAAGCTCAAATTTCGCTTGAATGTACTTCTCTTGAGCTGCAATTTCTCTGCTGCGGATTGTTCGCTCCTTTTCCATCAAGGCTCTTTCCTCTTCCAACTGTTTCCGCTCTTCGTCCATCTTCCGTTTCTCCAGCAAGGCTTCTTCCTCCAAGCGCTGTAGGGTTAACTGCGCTTTTTTTTCCTTCTAAACCATAGGGGGATAATCTGCTCAACAGACACCCTAACAGAAGGTTAGGGTAGTGTAGGTCTGATGCCGTCTTCTACAACAAAAGTAAAAGCCAGGACTACTCTCTCCTCGTACCCACTAAACCATTCCTATGGTCGCCAAACCCTACGTCTCTCCGGAACCACCAAGAAGGTATTGCTTCAGAGAGGGGCTAGTGCACATCGCACCCTCAAGGTTAGCTGCGTAGCCTAGCAGCAACGAACATCGATGACTCGCTCTGGAGAGTCCATCACGGTAACATGCGGGCGCTTAGCCAGTTTCGCGAGTGGTCCTCGCCACTCCCTTTGTCCTCGGAAGGCGGGCAAGGTCAACCCCGCCCGCGCCCAACTGCTTTGCAGACATCAAGAACTGATGCCCACGTGCAACCCGATCTGACCTGCTGAAGGCAAGGGTATCACTACCCTTCAGGCCCTATCAGCTGCACCAGAAGGTTGCTGACAGCAGGGTCTCCACCTGCCCCGACCCTTGCCGGGGACCCCTTTCCAACCGCGGGCTCGGATCCAACCCAGTAGACCGACGCCACGACAGCACCGCTACCGGGACTTTCTCTCCGCGGCCACTCAATCGCTGTTAGGGTCGATCTCGACCGCAGGGCACCGGTATGACCTACGAAGTCGACTCCGAACCCCTGGACCACCTCTTGTACTGCATCTGAACTAGCCATTCTCCGAGTCCACGCGCCACCTCCTCTGTAGCTCCCAGACGATATGGGTGATAGCCGTTGAAACGGCGTTCCAGCCAAACTCATCTCTACACATCCTCTGGACCAAGTTGTCCGGGTTTGTGTCCTCCCCGCATGTGGCAAGCATGCGGTCACGCATTGTGCGAAAACGCGGGCACACGAACAAAACGTGTTCCGCCGTTTCCTCTAAACCATCCTACACTGATATCCGTCTGCTGCTCCGACTTCAGGTTGTTAACAACCGTCACCTCTGTCTTGTGGTGAGCCAGCTCCAGTTTCCTGGACCGCATCCACGCCTTCACAACCTTGATCGAGTGGTTGGTAGTCAACTTTACCTCCTCGATCGTTTCACCATAGACTTCGAGCGTATTGTCGTCGGCAAATCCGACAATCACCACTCCCACTGGGTACTCTAACCTCAATACCTCGTCGTACATGACATTCCATAACACCGGACCCAGGATGGAACCTTGCGGGACTCCTGAGGTTATGTGAAAGCACTTCCGACCCACCTCCGTGTCGTAGACTAGTACACGATTCTGAAAGTAACTTCCGAGAATCTTGTACAGGTACTCCGGTATCCCCAGACGCAAGAGCGCATTGGCAATAGCAGACCAGCTGGCGCTATTAACTGCGCTTGTAATCTGGCGTTCGACGAAGTGGTTCTCACGGACTTCGCTATGCCGACATCCTTTGGTGGGTCTTTCGGGTTCAAATCGGCACTGTTTAGCGGAGGCACGTTCCTAGCACCGTTCTTACCTTTAGCACCTACATTGCTGCGAACACTTTTTTCCATCGTCGCCCTTTTTACCAGTTGGGGCGGTTCTATGGTTCTTCTTGCTCGCTCCGGTGTTGAGTGGAGTCGTCCCGAGTGGGGCATGGCGGGTTTTACACTTCCACGGTCGCTTGGCTACTTCGGGCGATACTCCTGCGCAAGAGTAATGGAACCAGACGCAGCAATCATCACATGCTACCATGCCCGCATCAGCAGAATCGGGGTTTCTACAGGCTCCGCAGTTATAAGTAGCGGCATCCTCGCTCATCTTTATGTAATTGTTCGGATTGGTGAAAGTCTTCTAGCAGCGGAGTTACTCAACGCCAGCTTAAAGCTGTAAATATATTTAACCATTAGGATTTGATTTGATTGTTGGAATTTCTCAGCCGTCTTACCTGGCTCTAGCTTATTCTTGATCCGCAATCGTCAACTAGCCTAGCCGTTCTACCTATCCAGTGTAGCGCTATTACAATAAACGTCTCAGCAATAAACCTAATAGTTTAAGAAAATTACGATTTGCAATGCTGGATATAACCTAATTCATTTTACCCAACAGGTAACTGCTAATCGGTATTATAATTCACTTTGTTTTAACCAATTCACAAATATTCAACAAAGCATAGATGTAGTTTAGCAATAAAATAATTATAGAGGTATTTAAAGAACGAATTTCATAGAAATATAATTTTGCGGAACGAACATCAAGCACGTTATTCTTCTGTTGCAGTGACTATGCTTTTTCACCCCGATGAAAATCTGATGACAGACATCCACGACACTCACGCAAAGTGTCACCTAAATCTTGAGCTCCAGGTTCGGTAGGCGAGAGAGGATTTTCAGTGTTGCCATAACATAGCCTTTCAATGACATTTCGTTGAATGTACATTTGGTCGAAACCCACCAATATGGAAGAGGAAGAATTGCCGAAACTAGCCATTGAAACCTCCAGTGTAAAATTATGTGGATTGAAAATGATCATTCTGTTGGATTGGAGTAGTGGCAGCCTCCTGGTAGAATACGAAAAAATGAAGTAACTGTCAGATAGCTGATCAAATGTGTTTGTGTAAGTTAGTGACGAAGCATTTTGCTGATGAAGTGTGTTTGTTTATAATTGAATAAATAGATGACGCAATCGTACTGAGCTAAGTTTATTTTGTGTATTAAAAAAATCCCGGTGTATGAGACCGCACGCTGGGATTCCAACACATTCAACATTAGAATTTGTGTTCGATTTCAAGTAAAAACAAATACTAATCTCAAACTGCGCAAATTGACAAATAATTAGGGGGATTCACTTAACAGCGTAAACTGATTAAACTGATTAAACGTCGTGATCACCAAGGCAATCTTTGATTATTTCATTCGCAAAATTATGAAACATTTCAAATAAGCAGAAAATCATGGCTTACGCAGCAATTTAATCTGTTTAGTGAGTACCCCTATTAATCTGTTTCATAACGTTTAATCTACACAATTTCTTTTTTTTTCAGTTGGTTTATTTATTAGGCTCATTGTTTAATAAAAACTCTACGGAGCCGATAATCTATTGAATACATAGTATGTATGTTATTGAAGTATTTCTTAATAAGCACATCTACTAATACAGTCGGAACCCGCTCGTTGAGCCACAACCTCCACCCAACCAACGAATTCGATTCGCTAGTTGGGTGAAGTGACAGCAGCACAAGGGGCGTGCGCATTGTTTTTGTTAAATCATGTTTAGGTTGGAAGTATTGCTGACTGCACCCCAAATTGGACTGACACAATAGTGTGCACACATCTTCAAAGTGTGATTGCGGCGCAGGGCCACGTCGGATCAAGTTGGGGTCTTCGGTGCACTTATTCCTTGTAAATCAAGGAATAAGTGCACCGAAGACGTCGAGACGATCCGAGATAAATGTGCACTTTTATCACACTTTTTATGCGTACCAAAAATAGTGTGATAGTCCAGTTTGGGGTGAAGTCTGCAATAAAAAGTAAAATTTTTTAATTTGTTTTACATTTAGAGTAAAACTGATACGTTTTGCAAGATACATATATGGCCAATGCGAGAAATAATTATTTTCACCCGTTTTTAGGCGGTGAAGTGAAAATATAGATGCTTATAAAACCACCCGGACCAAAATGCAAGCACAAAACGCTTTCAATGATCGACAAAATAAAGATTGCCGATGTTTTGCATTTGTTTCGAAGTAATTGTACTTATTGTTTTTTTTTAATCAATATGAAATAGAAATTCTTCTCGATTATCAGTAAAGTTTTACGAAACCAAAAACTCATTAGTTCGCCCCTCGGAAATACAGATTGGTTGTCATTTTCAGTTTGACATTGAATTATGACATCCAGGTGCTTTTTAGTTGGCTGACCGCTCAACTAACGGAGCCCCAACTAAAAAGCCACCCAACTATTAAGCCCCCAACCAGCGGGTCATGACTGTAGTAAGACTTGCGAGCACACTTTTTCCTTGGGCGTGAGCTTGATCCGGAGCTGGAACTGGAATGGGAAGCCGCGAATTGAGCCCGTCGCTGATTGGCCAGGTGCTCTCCCATTGCTTCCTTGAGCGCTACTGCCACCGCTTCCAGATCGACTTTCTTCTTCACTTGCATTTTCTCATCCGAATTAGTTTCAGTTTCGTGCATTTCCGGCTGAATCTCGTCCGCTTCTGTTGAATCCGACACTTGTTCGACGACTTCTTCCTCCAGGATTTCAATAATAGGACTCTCCGATAGGTTTGGAATTGTCCGTTCATCTGATGCAACGTATTTTCCCGCCACGATCCCAGCATATGAACTGGTTCCGTCTACTTGCAATCTCTGCTGGTTTCCTCGGGAGCGGCGTTGTGGACAAGAGTCCTTCCTGTGCCCAACAGCATGACACAGAAAGCACGTATCCTTTAGGCCTTCATAGAATATTCGGCCTTTCCGGTTTGATACGTTGATCATCGGTGGAATATCTTTCTCGACATCGATATATACACCGCGTACTCCGGTGAACATATGGTCCAGGCCCAGGTTAGCAGGAAATTTTTCCCGAACTATGCGATCCACCTTTCCGAACGTACCAAGCGCTGACGCTAAAGTGTCATCACTGAGCTCCGGCGGCAAGTCAAATACCCTAACGTAGTGTACGTTAGTGCCTGCAGCGGTCATTGGCACTTCCACAGACTGTCCGTTTGAATAAACAAACTTTTTCGGCTCCAGATTATTTCTCAGTGCTTCTCTCATTGCCTCCTCCGTAACGAACTTGACAAAGAGTGGCCGATCCTGCGCTGTTTTGTATGCTGTTTCCATTAGCTTGACATCTGTCCCCAATTGCTTGAGGAAGCTGGCAATGTCCACCCAAGACGGTCGCGGACTACCCGCCGGGAACCGAAATTGTGCGGTGTTGATAATGGCATTCATATTGATAATTGATTGCAATTATCAGTGCGATAGATACCGAAAGCGTCGTCGTCGTAAACAACCGGGAAACAAAGCGACCGATTATACAACCTTAACAGCACGTGCTGATAGGGGTAAAAAAAACTACCTGCGGAGAGCAAATTTGCCACCGTCTGTAAGCACTGACTGTTGCGGCCGAACTCCTACACAATTTCAGCAACATATCATTTCAACATGGTCGAAGTATTTTGTCCGTCAAAATGGCCTGCAGCAAATCAACAACATAGTCAACGTTGATGGTCACCTTTTGGACTTAGTGTTTGTTAGTCTATCTGATTATTTTGAGCTCGTCCAATCGCCTGTTCCACTCATGGATGTTGACAGGTATCACCAGCCGTTCGTTGTTCTACTTAGCGCCAACAACGATCTACCTGCAGTAATCGAGGACGTGACCGCGGATGCCAGCTTCAACTTCCAGCGTTGCGACTTTGCTGCGCTGAACGCATCGTTATCTCTTGCCAGATGGGAGATCCACATGGACAGTACGGTAGACGAAGCGCTCATGATTTTCTATGACAAGCTTCACGAGATCCTCGGTGACTGCGTTCCACGCTCTCGACACATAACTCGTTCCGTTCACAACAAGCCGTGGTGGACTCCCGAACTTCGTAATCTTCGCAACGTTCTACGGAAGGCTCGCACTCGCTCTTTCTCCTCGAAGTCCACTGATGACAGAAGCTTCCTCCGCGACGTGGAGAATAGGTACAGTTCTCTTTTGCGCTCTTCATACGATAGTTACGTGTCTAGCATCCAGTCCCGGGTGAAACATGATCCTTCCTCCTTCTGGAGCTTCATTAAACGGCAGCGTTCCGACAATAGAATACCGGCTAATGTGGAATACAGTGGAGTTAAGGCTCCCCCAAATCGACGCGACTCTTTTCCAGCGACACGACTTTTTGTCGCTATGTTTTTGTCGCGAAATCGCTGCTCACTGATTTGAAGGGGACCTTCCATACTGCGACGACGTCGTCGCAGGCGACAAGCGACAGTGCAGCGATTTTTGTACTTGTCGCCGGTGTGTCGCGGCGCTGGTCGCTGCATGCACAGTTTTTGTCGCTGTCGCGGGGCGACTAAGTTTTGTTTGTGACTAGTTTTCGCGTTGGTGTAGATGGTTGATGCGACGCATTTATCGCTGTAGTCGTTGAGAAAAATCGCGGCGATAAAAAATCGTGTCGCCGGAAAAGTCGCCTTGGTTTGGGGGAGCCTTTAAAGCGCACACTAACACTGAGGCAGCCAATCTCTTTGCCGTCTTCTTCGAAAGCGTTTTTACTCGCGCATCACCAGTGCCACGTCGTGATAGATTTGTGAACATGCCGGTGTTTGATATCCGCCTTCCAACCATGCAGCTGTCTGTGGAGGAAGTGATCAGGGCTCTCGAAGATCTCGACGCCGAAAAAGGACCAGGAGCCGACGGTCTTCCTCCTGTGTTGTTCAAGAATTGCGCTGTTGCTCTTGCGGTCCCAATTACGGATATATTTAACCGCTCGCTCGCACAAACGACATTCCCGTCCGCGTGGAAAAGTGGTGTTATAGTGCCAATTCACAAATCTGGGAGCTTCAATCGCATCGAAAATTATCGTGGAGTCACACTGTTATGCTGCTTGAGCAAAGTTCTTGAGAAACTGGTCCACAATGCACTGTACACTGCCACCTTGCCGGTCCTATCCGAATGCCAGCATGGATTCGTACGGAATCGCTCGACCACAACAAACTTGATGTGTTACGTAACTGAACTATCACGCGAGATGGAATCATATCGCCAGGTCGATTCAATCTACATTGATTTTGCGAAGGCTTTCGACACGGTGCCTCATTTTACAATCGTAGAAAAGATGACCCACCTTGGATTTCCACACTTGGTGACAAAGTGGCTATATTCTTATCTCTCGGACCGTTCAGCATGTGTTTCAGTTAACTCGGCGCGGTCCTGCAACTTCGGCATCTCCTCTGGAGTACCTCAAGGCAGCGTTTTAGGGCCCTTGCTATTCATCATTTTTGTGAACGACCTATACCAGCTGCTTGCATGCGGTAAGCTGTCCTTCGCTGACGATTTGAAATTGTATCGTGCCATCACTTCATCGTTAGACTGCGTGGCATTGCAAGAAGATTTGAACACGCTATTTGTGTGGTGCGGTGACAACGGGATGCTTATCAATGAAAGCAAATGCAAGGTTATATCTTTCACTCGCCGCAACACTTCGGTCATCAATCAGTACTTCATCGGATCGACTCCAGTAGCGCGTGTTCAGTCTATTAACGATCTCGGAGTTTTAATCGACTCGAAAGTCCGGTTCAACGAGCACATTTCTACAGTTATTGGCAAAGCGTGGTCAGCGTTAGGTTTTATTCACCGGCATGCTTCGGATTTCACTGACGTCTACGCATTGAAAACACTGTTCTGCGCACTAGTTCGGAGCATTTTAGAGTATGCTGCACCAGTTTGGACACCGTTCCATTTAACGCAAACGTTAAGGATTGAGCGTCTACAACGTAGATTCTTGCGATTTGCGTTGCGGCAGCTTCCATGGTCGGATCCAACTAACCTTCCAAGTTATCCAGATCGTTGCCAGCTCATTAATTTAGAATCTTTGGCGGCGAGGAGAGTTAAACTTCAACGATTGTTCATCTTTGATCTCCTCAATGGTAACATCGATTGTCCAACACTTCTTGGTGAAATTCCCTTAAATGTTCCACCGCGACGATTCCGTAGCTCAACGCTTCTTGCAATCCCGCTTCATAGAACCAACTATGGTCAAAATAGTCCTTTTTGTGCGTGTTTGAAAGCTTTTAATGTAGTTAGTGCAGATTTCGATTTTAATATGTCTAAATTAGAGTTTAAGAATAGAATAAGGAACCTAGTTTAATCAAACAATCTGTGCGTCCATGACGAAGATAGTGAACAATAAATATATATATAATTTGAAAATGAATTTGATTGAATCTTCAGATGCAAACAACTATTTATTCGGGTAATTAATCTTTGAGCAGTTAATTGGTCAAGGTGTCTCCAGTTAGCCTAGTGGTTAAGGCTATGAATTGCCAATCCGGAGACAGCGGGTTCGATTCCCGTTCCGGTCGGGAAAATTTTCTCAACTCCCTGGAATGGACTATCATTGAACTTGCCTCGCGATATACAAATTCATGCAATGGCAGGCAAAGAAAGTCCTTCAACACATGTTCAAAAGATGTCTCCGATGACCTTTGGGTTCAATAAGGGAAGAATATCTAGTGTTTAATTTCATTTGAAAACAACAAACTCAAATGAAGACTTGGATGGTTCAGAAATGTTGAATATCGCAAAAACTCAAAAGAAACCTATCGGAAAATCTCAAATTCGAACCTGTAGCAACATCAACTATCGTTGGGCAACGGAATGTGCAAACTCCCATTGAAAAACTTCGTTAAGAAGAAAGTTATGGGGGTGCAAATCGTACTTGGCCTTATTTATGTACGACTTGACCCAGTGACCCACCGGCCTTACTCCGTCCAGAAGTCCAAGAAAATGTTGATCCTGTATATTTCCAAAACTATAGTGTTGTGCGAGTTTGTGTTCAAAAATTGGTTGAATTCTGTTGAGAAATGGGCGTTTGGCGATTTTTTGAACTTTTTTTTACCTGGGGTCAAACGGGTTAAATACTAACAAATGCTTAAATCTATCAAATTTGATTTGGTAAAACAAAATATTTAGCATGAGTCGTTAATTTAGATGTTATTTGACCAATTTACGTTTAGATTGCTTAAAAAAAATCCATGCTTAATAGCTTGCAGCCAAAAAAAACCCAAAATCGCAAATTTTGCTCTACAAATTGAGGTATAGCTCAAAATTGTGACGTGCTGTAGCAAATCTGAGCCCGGATTTAGATTCAGTGGCCCAAAATTTTGCAGAGACACATAAGTTTGCTCTTGAGATAAAAAAAAATGTTGTGCTGTTTAATGCATGCATTAAAACAATAAAAGGGCAATAATATACATTTGGTCGCATCTTCCTTAACTGGTGTGTATTACCCCAGAATGCTCTACACTGTTTAGTGAATCCCCTAAATTTATTCTTTTCATTCAAAAGCATTCTGTGTCGCTTTGGTCAGGTATCTCTTAAACAGGTCTACTACCTCAACCCTGAGAAAGCATCCGAAGACCATCCAGCCTGTAAGGACATCCACGACGACCAAGACATGAGGACGTCACCCGTTACGGCAAGCTCAGCGAACGTAACAAACCTCGCGTTCTAAATAACCCCACTTTCCCTATCCAGGGAGAGGTAGAACGAGATTCAACGCATTATTTTTAACCGTTCTTGCGCAGGAGGAATTGTCCACTAACTGGATCAGATGAATAAGTTGCCCTGGAAACCCCAGAGCCCCTGAAGTTCCCAGAACATCAGTAACAGTAACGAATTTGAAATCAACCATTTTCCACCCGGTGGCGTAGAAACAGAATCCAGCCAGTAGTCAGTCGGTGGTGTAGATCTCGACTTTCCGATATCGATTATCGTAATTTTATGGCCGACAGACTCTTGAACTGGGACGGGAACTTTTTGTTCCTCGCTGACAAAGTGCTGTGGCTGGATGTGCTGTGGTGCACATCTGCTACCACCTAGGTTTCATCTACTGACTGTCACAGCAGCCGCCGTTCCACGATAAGTTTATGTCGGTTGCCTTTAGTAACTGAACTAACTAACTGCAACCGAGAGGTTAGGATTTTTAGATGAACCAACCCTAGAACCAACCGCACTCCCCGATCGCAGTAGGTGGGTAATGAAAAAAGTTTTCCGTTCGTTTCGCTTTTTATTTCCTCCGCGCTCCGGTGGCTCCTGAGCAACAAAGTAGACTCTGATTTTGCTGCGATTGTGCGGCTGCAAGGTGTAGATTGTTTTATTGTAGGGTGAAGCGCTGTTTGGTCAACGTCGACTAGAACTTCGTTTACTCTCTTTTGTGCCATGCGTTTCACTTTCTTCTCGAGAGCTGAATTGCGCTTTTGGCTCCTCGCGTTTTCGCTCGCTCAATCTTGGTTTTGGCTTTACTATCCTGGTTTATGCCATCTTTGATCCATTGTTTTAAGAATTATACTCAAATTGGTCGAAAACAAGACACTCCTCCTTATTTTTAATTTACGATCGCTGATAGCCGTGTCTCGCTGATTGCGTGTGCATCTGCACCACCACCAGGCAGGACCCCGATGATAACACCAGAGAACTCAGTTTTTCTGCCGCCTCGTCGCGGCATCGTGATGATAAGACAAAGTTTCTTCTAATATCGAAAAGTATAGGAATAAAGGTGTGGTGGGTAGGTAGATGGAACGCACCCTCCAGCCAAAACGGTGTGAAACGGTGAAACTGAAACTGACTGACTGGTTTGAACTCTTTTCGAGATTTAGACGCGCCGTCGCCATCCGCCACCACCTCCCCTGCGACTAATTGAAAATGATTAAAATTCTGCGAGCCGGAATGCGTCGACGTCGTCGGCGCTGGTTAGAAGGAATCTAATTAAACTTTGCGTTGGTGGGTTGTTTTTTTTCTGAGGTCGACTTCTTCTTCGTTGGCGCAGTAGGTATGGGATCGGATGGTTTATGATCAAAGCTCATCTCTGCCTCCGGTAGGAGCTCGTGTGCTGCAACAGCGCGCGCCCACGTAATGAATAGATGGCTTATTTAATTGGTTGGTGATTGATACTGAAACCGAAAAGAATAAACAAAATTTCATGCGTGGTGATTAAAACCAACTGGCTGGGTAATTATGCAAAATTGGTATTTATAAGTCGTGTGTACAGGATTGAATTACAACTTCAGAACATGTGAAAGAATCAAACAGTTTTAAAAAGCTTTAATACCTCATAAACGATTGAGCTTTTGGGCTTTCTCGCCCAGAACAGGTTTCCAGAAGAATCCTGAACAGGATTGCAGGAGAATCCTGAGCAGCATTATAGAAGAATTCTAAGTAAGATTCCAGGAGAATCCTGAACAGGATTCCAGGAGAATTCTGAACAGGATTGCAGGAGAATCCTGAACAGCATTGCAGGAGAATCCTGAACAGGATTCCGGGAGAATCCTGAACAGGATTCCGGGAGAATCCTGAGCAGGATTCCACGAGCATCTTGAGCAGGATTCCAGGAGAATCCTGAGCAGGATTCCAGGAGAATCCTGAGCAGGATTCCAGGAGAATCCTGAGCAGGATTCCAGGAGAATCCTGAGCAGGATTCCAGGAGAATCCAGAGCAGGATTCCAGGAGAATCCTGAGCAGGATTCCAGGAGAATCCTGAGCAGGATTCCAGGAGAATCCTGAGCAGGATTCCAGGAGAATCCTGAGCAGGATTCCAGGAGAATCCTGAGCAGGATTCCAGGAGAATCCTGAGCAGGATTCCAGGAGAATCCTGAGCAGGATTCCAGGAGAATCCTGAGCAGGATTCCAGGAGAATCCTGAGCAGGATTCCAGGAGAATCCTGAGCAGGATTCCAGGAGAATCCTGAGCAGGATTCCAGGAGAATCCTGAGCAGGATTCCAGGAGAATCCTGAGCAGGATTCCAGGAGAATCCTGAGCAGGATTCCAGGAGAATCCTGAGCAGGATTCCCGGAGAATCCTGAGCAGGATTCCCGGAGAATCCTGAGCAGGATTCCAGGAGAATCCTGAGCAGGATTCCAGGAGAATCCTGAGCAGGATTCCAGGAGAATCCTGAGCAGGATTCCAGGAGAATCCTGG
The DNA here is from genome assembly GCF_035046485.1 of Aedes albopictus. Taxonomy (NCBI): domain Eukaryota; kingdom Metazoa; phylum Arthropoda; class Insecta; order Diptera; family Culicidae; genus Aedes; species Aedes albopictus. The sequence continues at coordinate 311,853,033 of NC_085136.1, read as the reverse complement.
GCAGGATTCAAGGAGAATCCTGGGCAGGATTCCAGGAGAATCCTGGGCAGGATTCCAGGAGAATCCTGAGCAGGATTCCAGGAGAATCCTGAGCAGGATTCCAGGAGAATCCTGAGCAGGATTCCAGGAGAATCCTGAGCAGGATTCCAGGAGAATCCTGAGCAGGATTCCAGGAGAATCCTGAGCAGGATTCCAGGAGAATCCTGAGCAGGATTCCAGGAGAATCCTGAGCAGGATTCCAGGAGAATCCTGAGCAGGATTCCAGGAGAATCCTGAGCAGGATTCCAGGAGAATCCTGAGCAGGATTCCAGGAGAATCCTGAGCAGGATTCCAGGAGAATCCTGAGCAGGATTCCAGGAGAATCCTGAGCAGGATTCCAGGAGAATCCTGAGCAGGATTCCAGGAAAATCCTGAGCAGGACTCCAGGAGAATCCTGAGCAGGATTCCAGGAAAATCCTGAGCAGGATTCCAGGAGAATCCTGAGCAGGATTCCAGGAGAATCCTGAGCAGGATTCCAGGAGAATCCTGAGCAGGATTCCAGGAGAATCCTGGACAGGATTCAAGGAGAATCCTGAGCAGGATTCAAGGAGAATCCTGAGCAGGATTCAAGGAGAATCCTGAGCAGGATTCAAGGAGAATCCTGAGCAGGATTCCAGGAGAATCCTGAGCAGGATTCCAGGAGAATCCTGAGCAGGATTCCAGGAGAATCCTGAGCAGGATTCCAGGAGAATCCTGAGCAGGATTCCAGGAGAATCCTGAGCAGGATTCCAGGAGAATCCTGAGCAGGATTCCAGGAGAATCCTGAGCAGGATTCCAGGAGAATCCTGAGCAGGATTCCAGGAGAATCCTGAGCAGGATTCCAGGAGAATCCTGAGCAGGATTCCAGGAGAATCCTGAGCAGGATTCCAGGAGAATCCTGAGCAGGATTCCAGGAGAATCCTGAGCAGGATTCCAGGAGAATCCTGAGCAGGATTCCAGGAGAATCCTGAACAGGATTCCAGGAGAATCCTGAGCAGGATTCCAGGAGAATCCTGAGCAGGATTCCAGGAGAATCCTGAGCAGGATTCCAGGAGAATCCTGAGCAGGATTCCAGGAGAATCCTGAGCAGGATTCCAGGAGAATCCTGAGCAGGATTCCAGGAGAATCCTGAGCAGGATTCCAGGAGAATCCTGTTCAGGATTCTACTGGAATCCTGTTCAGGATTCTACTGGAATCCTGTTCAGGATTCTACTGGAATCCTGTTCAGGATTCTACTGGAATCCTGTTCAGGATTCTACTGGAATCCTGTTCAGGATTCTACTGGAATCCTGTTCAGGATTCTACTGGAATCCTGTTCAGGATTCTACTGGAATCCTGTTCAGGATTCTACTGGAATCCTGTTCAGGATTCTACTGGAATCCTGTTCAGGATTCTACTGGAATCCTGTTCAGGATTCTACTTCAATCCTGTTCAGGATTCTACAGGAATCCTGTTCACGATTCTACTGGAATCCTGTTCACGATTCTCCTGAGCAGGATTCCGGGAGAATCCTGAGCAGGATTCCAGGAGAATCCTGAGCAGGATTCCAGGAGAATCCTGAGCAGGATTCCAGGAAAATCCTGAGCAGGATTCCAGGAGAATCCTGAGCAGGATTCCAGGAGAATCGTGAACAGGATTCCAGGAGAATCCTGAACTGGATTCCAGGAGAATCCTGAACAGGATTCCAGGAGAATCCTGAACAGGATTCCAGGAGAATCCTGAACAGGATTCCAGGAGAATCCTGAACAGGATTCCAGGAGAATCCTGAACAGGATTTCAGGAGAATCCTGAGCAGGATTCCAGGAGAATCCTGAGCAGGATTCCAGGAGAATCCTGAGCAGGATTCCAGGAGAATCCTGAGCAGGATTCCAGGAGAATCCTGAGCAGGATTCCAGGAGAATCCTGAGCAGGATTCCAGGAGAATCCTGAGCAGGATTCCAGGAGAATCCTGTTCAGGATTCTACTGGAATCCTGTTCAGGATTCTACTGGAATCCTGTTCAGGATTCTACTGGAATCCTGTTCAGGATTCTACTGGAATCCTGTTCAGGATTCTACTGGAATCCTGTTCAGGATTCTACTGGAATCCTGTTCAGGATTCTACTGGAATCCTGTTCAGGATTCTACTGGAATCCTGTTCAGGATTCTACTTCAATCCTGTTCAGGATTCTACAGGAATCCTGTTCACGATTCTACTGGAATCCTGTTCACGATTCTCCTGAGCAGGATTCCGGGAGAATCCTGAGCAGGATTCCAGGAGAATCCTGAGCAGGATTCCAGGAGAATCCTGAGCAGGATTCCAGGAAAATCCTGAGCAGGATTCCAGGAGAATCCTGAGCAGGATTCCAGGAGAATCGTGAACAGGATTCCAGGAGAATCCTGAACTGGATTCCAGGAGAATCCTGAACAGGATTCCAGGAGAATCCTGAACAGGATTCCAGGAGAATCCTGAACAGGATTCCAGGAGAATCCTGAACAGGATTTCAGGAGAATCCTGAGCAGGATTCCAGGAGAATCCTGAGCAGGATTCCAGGAGAATCCTGAGCAGGATTCAGAGAGAACCTAAACAAGATTCGGAGAGAATCCTGAACAGGATTCAGGGAGAATCCTGAACAGGATTCAGAGAGAATCCTGAACAGGATTGAGAGAGAATCCTGAACAGGATTGAGAGAGAATCCTGAACAGGATTCAGAGAGAATCCTGAACAGGATTTAGAGAGAATCCTGAACAGGATTCGTAGAGAATCCTGAACAGGATTCAGAGAGAATCCTGAACGGAATTCAGAGAGAATCCCGAACGGGATTCAGAGAGAAACCTAAACAGCATTCAGAGAGAATCCTGAACAGTATTCAGAGAAAATTATGATCATGACTCAGATAGAATCCTGAACAGGATTCAAGGAGAATCCTGAACAGGATTCAAGGGGAATCCTGAACAGGATTCAGGAAGAATCACTCCTACAAACTGTTTTTAAAACCCCGGGAAACCCTCTCAAACCTCTTGAAAAAATTAGATTTGCCATAGAACCGGTAGAAATCCCTCTGAAATTCCCTAAAAAGAGCTTGAAAGTCCCCACACGCACAGCCTTAAAAAGAGTCTTGTGATATCACATCGTATTAGTTACACATCAGTCGTGTCGCAAAAGTGATTTACAAATTACATCCTTTCAATGCAGCAAATTAGCCGCGGCCTTACTTTCGAAGGAACAGTCCTCTGTAATTGATCTGAAGTGGTACACTAACACTGAGCTGGAAGGCTTTTAGAAGTGTTTCAGGGAAAGGTTTCAGGGGCATTCCGGAGTGGCGACTCAGGAGACCTCAGTGGATTTCAGGGGTTTCAAAGGAACGTTCTAGGAGGTCTAGGAGGGAATTTCAGGAACGTTTCAGAGAGCATCATAGGGTTTCAGGGGGTTTCTGAAGCGCTTCAGGGCTTTAGGAGTGTTTCAACAGGTGTCGGGTAAATTCCCAGGGAATATGAAATCAGGAGATTTCAGGGTGTTTTAAGAAGTGTTTAAGAGATATTTAAGGGGTTTCAAAATGTTTCAGGGGGCTCACGTGGCTTCAGAGTGTTTTCAAGGGGTTCCATGGGAACTCAAAGGCGCGTCCGGAAGTTTTAAGGGGCCTTCCAGGAGATCTCACGATATTTCTAGAGCTTAGAAGAATTTCAAGAAGTTTCAAGGGTTTCATAGGATTCATAGCCAATCCAAGGAGTTTCTGATAGTTTTCAGAAACGTTTCAAGGATCACAGAGGGTTTCAGGGGTCTCAGACACGTGTCAAGGGGTTTTAAGAGGCATTTCTGAGTACTTAAGAGGATTTCAGTGTGCTCAGGGGTCTGCCAAGGGGGGTTTCAAAGGTGTTTCAAGAAGTCCCAGGGACTTTAGAAGGACTTGGGAGTGTTTCAGAGTGTTTCAAGGATGTTCCAGTGGGGATTAAAGATTTATCAAAGCTTTTCAGGAACCTCATGAATTTTTTTTTTTTTTTTTTTTTGTCTGTATTAACGAGATTTTTAGCCCTAGGCTAGTTCATCTCGGGACCCACGCTTTACTTCCCTTCCGAAGGAAGAACTCACATTTTGTGAGTTTGTCGGGAGTGGGATTCGATCCCAGGTCCTCGGCGTGATAGTCAAGTGTTCTAACCATCACACCAGGTCCGCTCCAACCTCATGAAGTTTAGGGGCTCAGATGCGTTTCGTTGAGTTTCAGGGGTCTCAGACCTTGATTCATGCTTATCGAATGAATACAAGTAGTATGAAACAAGCTCACCAATTTACCCGAAAACGATTTTTGCAATTAATAAAATATACGTAAGCCTGACAGCTTTACGACTGGCTGAACCGACCTGTTCTCCGCTGTCACTCGATGAGGCGATGGAATAAAACTCGGATTATATTGAAAAAAAAACGATAAGTATTCCTGGAGAAATCCTAGAAAACATTTCCAGGGAATCCCGAGAAGTAATTCCTGGAAAAACCATGAAATATATTTCTTCAGAAGGCTGCTATAACAGTTTAGCAATCGCTACGATATCTCCTTTTTCAAATCAGTCCTCAACCAGCATGCCAAGATTCTGTCTACTTGCTAGTTCCCAGAATTCTACTGCTGCTACTGCCTACCACCGGTACCACATTATATATCATACACCTCGAAAAGAATCTAAAAACCATCACGTGCGACAAAGTCAACCAACAACTTTTTTTCCTTTCCGCCCTCCGTCAATCGGTCGTTTGGCGGCCCACAATAGGAGGACTCGTTTATTTGAATTTGAAAATTGCATTTCCTCAGCCACTGCCTGACTGACTGACTGGAAGAGATCAGCTCGCCTAGTTGTCGACGATGCCGTTGTCGACGGAGCAAGTCTTCATCATAATGTGGTTGGAAATTCGTGTTTTTGTTGTCGGCGGCAGCAGTAGTGACTACGTCGTTTGGCTGTGTATTATGATGCAAATTCTCGTAAGTAGATACGCCGCCGAAAGTGTTCGTCGCTCGTTGCTGGTTTGGGTTATTGTACTCAGTCGAAAGGGTTTCCACCAGTTCTAAGGGTGGGAGTTCTGAGCTGGAGGTGGTTGGAAATTTGATTTCATTCCGGCGGTGGTGCTTGTGATTGAAATGAGGGTTCATTGTATTGTGGTTGTAAATCGCATCGGAATGATTTGTTACTTGTTATGCTTGTTGAGTCGGAAGATGATCTATGGTTCTCAGAATTGGCTTGTAGTGTTTCGTTACTGATGAACGAATAAAATAAGTACAGGCAATCATACTGCTGTTCTCTGGAATCCTGTGCAGGAGTCTCCTGGAACCCTGATCAGGATTCTCTCGGAATCCTGTTCAGGATTCTCCCGGAACCCTTGAAACGTATCGACAACTTTGTAACCAAACGGTTACACCCTGTTCAGGATTCTCCCGGAATCCTGTTCAGGATTCTCCCGGAACCCTGTTCAGGATTCTCCCGGAACCCTGTTCAGGATTCTCCTGAAATCCTGTTCACGATTCTCCTGGAATCCTGTTCACGATTCTCCTGAAATCCTGTTCAGGATTCTCCTGGAATCCTGTGCAGGATTTTTCTGGAATCCTGTTCACGATTCTCCTGGAATCCTGTTCAGGATTCTCCTGGAATCCTGTTCACGATTCTCCCGGAATCCTGTTCAGGATTCTCCCGGAATCCTGTTCAGGATTCTCCCGGAGTCCTGTTCAGGATTCTCCCGGAATCCTGTTCAGGATTCTCCCGGAATCCTGTTCAGGATTCTCCCGGAATCCTGTTCAGGATTCTCCCGGAATCCTGTTCAGGATTCTCCCGGAATCCTGTTCATGATTCTCCCGGAATCCTGTTCAGGATTCTCCCGGAATCCTGTTCAGGATTCTCCCGGAATCCTGTTCAGGATTCTCCCGGAATCCTGTTCAGGATTCTCCCGGAATCCTGTTCAGGATTCTCCCGGAATCCTGTTCAGGATTCTCCCGGAATCCTGTTCAGGATTCTCCCGGAATCCTGTTCAGGATTCTCCCGGAATCCTGTTCAGGATTCTCCCGGAATCCTGTTCAGGATTCTCCCGGGATCCTGTTCAGGATTCTCCCGGAATCCTGTTCAGGATTCTCCCGGAATCCTGTTCAGGATTCTCCCGGAATCCTGTTCAGGATTCTCCCGGAATCCTGTTCAGGATTCTCCCGGAATCCTGTTCAGGATTCTCCCGGAATCCTGTTCAGGATTCTCCCGGAATCCTGTTCAGGATTCTCCCGGAATCCTGTTCAGGATTCTCCCGGAATCCTGTTCAGGATTCTCCCGGAATCCTGTTCAGGATTCTCCCGGAATCCTGTTCAGGATTCTCCCGGAATCCTGTTCAGGATTCTCCCGGAATCCTGTTCAGGATTCTCCCGGAATCCTGTTCAGGATTCTCCCGGAATCCTGTTCAGGATTCTCCCGGAATCCTGTTCAGGATTCTCCCGGAATCCTGTTCAGGATTCTCCCGGAATCCTGTTCAGGATTCTCCCGGAATCCTGTTCAGGATTCTCCCGGAATCCTGTTCAGGATTCTCCCGGAATCCTGTTCAGGATTCTCCCGGAATCCTGTTCAGGATTCTCCCGGAATCCTGTTCAGGATTCTCCCGGAATCCTGTTCAGGATTCTCCCGGAATCCTGTTCAGGATTCTCCCGGAATCCTGTTCAGGATTCTCCCGGAATCCTGTTCAGGATTTTCCCGGAATCCTGTTCAGGATTCTCCCGGAATCCTGTTCAGGATTCTCCCGGAATCCTGTTCAGGATTCTCCCGGAATCCTGTTCAGGATTCTCCCGGAATCCTGTTCAGGATTCTCCCGGAATCCTGTTCAGGATTCTCCCGGAATCCTGTTCAGGATTCTCCCGGAATCCTGTTCAGGATTCTCCCGGAATCCTGTTCAGGATTCTCCCGGAATCCTGTTCAGGATTCTCCCGGAATCCTGTTCAGGATTCTCCCGGAATCCTGTTTTGGATTCTCCCGGAATCCTGTTCAGGATTCTCCCGGAATCCTGTTCAGGATTCTCCCGGAATCCTGTTCAGGATTCTCCCGGAATCCTGTTCAGGATTCTCCCGGAATCCTGTTCAGGATTCTCCCGGAATCCTGTTCAGGATTCTCCCGGAATCCTGTTCAGGATTCTCCCGGAATCCTGTTCAGGATTCTCCCGGAATCCTGTTCAGGATTCTCCCGGAATCCTGTTCAGGATTCTCCCGGAATCCTGTTCAGGATTCTCCCGGAATCCTGTTCAGGATTCTCCCGGAATCCTGTTCAGGATTCTCCCGGAATCCTGTTCAGGATTCTCCCGGAATCCTGTTCAGGATTCTCCCGGAATCCTGTTCAGGATTCTCCCGGAATCCTGTTCAGGATTCTCCCGGAATCCTGTTCAGGATTCTCCCGGAATCCTGTTCAGGATTCTCCCGGAATCCTGTTCAGGATTCTCCCGGAATCCTGTTCAGGATTCTCCCGGAATCCTGTTCAGGATTCTCCCGGAATCCTGTTCAGGATTCTCCCGGAATCCTGTTCAGGATTCTCCCGGAATCCTGTTCAGGATTCTCCCGGAATCCTGTTCAGGATTCTCCCGGAATCCAGTTCAGAATTCTCCCGGAATCCTATTTAGGATTCTCCCTGAATCCTGTTCAGGATTCTTCCTGAATCCTGTTAAGGATTCTCCCTGAATCCTATTCAGGATTCTCCCTGAATCCTATTCAGGATTCTCCCTGAATCCTGTTCAGGATTATCCCTGAGTCCTGTTCAGGATTCTCCCAGAATCCTGTTCAGGATACTTCCTGAATCCTGTTCTTCTTTGTAAGCCTACGACCAAAGTGCTCACCGGGGTTGGTTAGCCAATCTTTCCTGAGGTTGCACGCAGCCCAGCCGGTGCCACGCGGAGGTAGGGATAGTTGCTGGGCAGAGGCTAGTGATTGCCAGTGGAATCGGAATTGCCCGAAATACCCAGTCTTTACCGTGCAGCTGGATGGGCTCCCCGTATAATAAAGTTCATATTTTACCAGCCAACCGAAATCTGAATAGTTTGATTTAAAACCTAACCAAGTTTTATCCTCTTTCGTAGCCACCAACGATTCTCCTTCTTCTGGAAAGGCAATTCTAAATGCAAGAAAAATCATGTTTATACAGAAGCGATTGCGTATCTACCTATCTCAAAGAAATCCCGACTTCTTCTCATACACCCATACTTCATCAAGGGCGGACGAGTTTGTGTAGAATCGAGGACAATTGCAGAGATAAAGTTGAAGTTTGTTACTTTTTCGTAGAATTTACCTAGTTCTTCCCCCACCCACACTCAGAGAGGCAGCCAAGCCAAGGTCTTTGATTCCAAGAATGTCTGCCTGTTGGTAAATAATTCAAATATATTCCGAAAGATAAATACTGAAACATTTTTCTCGAAGGCTGAACACACGTAGGTACCGTAAAATAGGGTGACGTTAAACAACTGAATATAAACAGTATTGAAAAAAAATAACGGATAAAACAATAAGATAGCTATTTTTTATTTAAAAAAATGGCTGGGTTTGACAATATTGTGCTTTGTTTCTAGAGAACCGATTCAGCTGAAATTTCATGAATTTTGATTTGAATTAAATTGAATGAGTTCTGATTGTTCTGTTCGAAAGGTTTAACGATATGGTGCCTTGTTTCTGGTGAACCGATTTTGCTGAAATTTCGTCAGCCATGGAATCACGTGAATTTTAATTTGCATTAAATTGATTGAATTCTCTCCACTACACGGTATGCACAGATAAAGGATATGACAAAATATTTGGACCACTTCCAGAATACCATTAAAAAAAGGACTCGTTGCAATTCCTTATGCTTAATGATCGATAATCTAGTGCCAGAATTAAGGACATCATTTAAATATGGAGACTCTTCTACTAAACTGACCACAAATAACCAGCTGGTCTTGTTATTTTGTCGTTTCTAATACCTGTGTGTGTATACTGTGTAGTGAACAGAGTTCAACCCATTAAATGCAAATCAATATTAACGTGATTCCATGATCATCAAAATTTAAGCCAAATCGGTTCACTAGAAACAGAGCACCATCTCGTAAGACCTAGTCATACTTGTTAAATATATTTTTCATAGCCTTTTTGAATCGAAGTAGACCTAAAACAGTAGCTTGGGATACAAATTCGAATCATGTAATCTATACCACACCATTTTACGGTATCTACACTTTCCGGAAGCTTTCTGAAGGAACCCGTAGCGAGTGGCATTACACTGACTATGGAGCGAGCAGAAGCAATTGCATTGCACCCCGATTCGAATGGAAAACGTCGGCGAAGCCCCACTCGAGAGAACATCACACACTGTACATAGGTCTGAGTGGTTCTGACAGGGGCAGCCAAGCCAACGACGACAACACCAAAAGAATGTTTTCGGTTTCCTCGCCTTGGCAGAAGAAAGATTGCTTCCAGCATAAGCGTAAAGGATCGCTGCCATCCATGCACGTGAGGATTGTGGGAAGAACGTCCGGCCCCGTAGAAGTGAGTTGTTTAGAGGTCTTTTTGCTCGGACCGGTTACCTTGAAAGATTGGTTGGTTGATTGAGGTAAAGTTTAGGTATCATCCATACACACAAAATGCAAATAAAGTATCTTGCGACGTTCAAAAGATTGATTTTTTATTAAGAACTTTATCACAATATGTAATTCAAAAAGTTAAAAATTTCGTTTGAGTCTTTCAAACCAGCTCAAAGCGTTTTGAAACGAGTTTATCTCGCACATTTCTCATTCTACTTCCCACAAATCTTTCATCCCAAAATATTCGCCAACTCTTACATCAACTCGCTACGTTCTGCACTGGAAACCAACCGTGCCTGCAGCACAATCTCAAATATAACCAACCATACTCGAACGAACTCACCCTGTGCTGGAAAATCCGGAGAACGAACCGAAACCATCACCACCTCACCGGAAACCGGAAATATATTTGCTTACATTCATAAGCGGAAATCAACGGTATAAATTTTACTTCATCCTTGTATTTATTTGCTGCGCAGACTTCGCCCTCTGCCACCACCCACGTTGCCAACCTACCATATATATTGAGAGCTATAGAGAGAGGTATCAACCTGTCTTGTCTCCACCCAACCAGACCAACTCTACTTTGTGTTGTGCTGGCTGCTGACGATGATGGGGTGGGAGTAGAACGAACGGCACTGATTGCATCCATCTCCTGCAGCTATTTTTATTCGATGAACGGAGTGCTGCTCTATAGGACAACACTCTGACTGAAGCTGCTGCCAATAGCACACCACGGCAGAACAGTCAGCCTGGATGCAGAAGTTCTGGCCATACGAAGTGAGAGCAATCCCTTAAAGTTTCCACACTTTCGGACGGATATATTCGGTCATTCTTCTCTGCTGGCTGACCCACCTCCGGACGCGGGTCCATTTAGTAGCCGAAATACGGGACGTCGATGAATGAATCTCTCATTGGTGTGATAGAACTCTTCTCACTATCTTTATTACTCTTGAGAAAATTTAACCGTTACATGGCAACCGTGACTCAACGAACACTTACTTACTTGCTTACTTGCTTACTTGCTTACTTGCTTACTTGCTTACTTGCTTACTTGCTTACTTGCTTACTTGCTTACTTGCTTACTTGCTTACTTGCTTACTTGCTTACTTGCTTACTTGCTTACTTGCTTACTTGCTTACTTGCTTACTTGCTTACTTGCTTACTTGCTTACTTGCTTACTTGCTTACTTGCTTACTTGCTTACTTGCTTACTTGCTTACTTGCTTACTTGCTTACTTGCTTACTTGCTTACTTGCTTACTTGCTTACTTGCTTACTTGCTTACTTGCTTACTTGCTTACTTGCTTACTTGCTTACTTGCTTACTTGCTTACTTGCTTACTTGCTTACTTGCTTACTTGCTTACTTGCTTACTTGCTTACTTGCTTACTTGCTTACTTGCTTACTTGCTTACTTGCTTACTTGCTTACTTGCTTACTTGCTTACTTGCTTACTTGCTTACTTGCTTACTTGCTTACTTGCTTACTTGCTTACTTGCTTACTTGCTTACTTGCTTACTTGCTTACTTGCTTACTTGCTTACTTGCTTACTTGCTTACTTGCTTACTTGGGAGAGTTTTGGCAGCACTGCTAGAGAGTGGTCGTGGTTTCGTATGGTGTCCGGTGTTTTTATTAAAAAAAACTTGTTTTTTGGCTTCAAAAATCAAAATATCTAATGTGATTTCAATCAGAAGAGATATATCTACAGAAGGAAACCAAGAGTTGATATCAAACAGTGATCTAGTGCATCGAAATTAAAATTTGAATAATCTGCTTTCAGCCTCAAGCCATATTTTTTATCGCGTCGCGAGTGGCGTTAGTGTGAGAAATGTTGTATGCTTCAGTGTCGTAGTGCAGCATAAGTGAAGGATGGGGAAGTTGGTCGTGTGATGATCATTATGTAGTGTGTGTGGGTTTGCACGCAGTTACAGAGAGCGGCGATTCCAACTGGTTTTGGTGACGAATTTGATGCTACCCCGTTTGTGTTACAGAAGGATGGATGCCTTTGCGATGGTGGTGTTTATAATTTATATGCTTTATTATACAGACTACGACTATATCTACGACTTCGAGATTTCCAGTTCTGCATTTGGTGCTGGTTTAATTCAGCACAGTGATAGAGCAAGTGTTGACTGTTGCTAGATGGCTAGAAAAGAATATCTTCGTAGTGTTCAGGTAGTGGTAACTACGTTGGGTCGGATGGTGTCGTGCAATTCCAATAAGAAATCAACCGGTATTTATGCATACATTATCTTTTCGAGCAGTTTACTATAGTGGCGAACACAAATTAGATTATTGAGGAATTCCACGGAGTCATGTCAGTCGATCCTGAGCGACCATTTCAAAAATATCTGAAACTTTGCACAGTTTTTCAATTTCATCTAAATCGCCATTTTTCGATATCAAACCTTCATATTCACTCACGACTAACTTTTCAAAAGGGTGTATGCGAAAATAGTTCAAAAATATTCTAAAAGCTGTACAGCAAAAACGGATTGTTCGATTGTTATGAATTTTTCAGCAAAGTTAGATAACTAAATGATGATTCCTTAGAAAATATACACTGTAAAAAAATTCTTTTTTTACTATAAAAAAATATGATCTTTGTCACAAAAACTCAAATATCTCAGAACCCTATCTTTTTACCAACGTCAATTTTTCAGGGAAAATGGCCCATTATATCAGCTATCTACCATAAAATTTTGGTGATGGTAAACTGATAAACAAAAAAGTTATGACATTTCAAACATTTCACAATTTTTACATTTAGTAACAAAAAAAAAAATTTTTCTGTGTTACTTATTTCGAGAACTATATTTTGATGCTGATTTTATTGTAAAGGCTACCGCATGAATTAAACAAGTTGTTTTCATGATATTTTTGTTTGATTATTTATAATTACTATAGTATCTATTTGAACCTTACACGCGATCCAGTGTTGTGATCAAAAATATTGAGATTGTCATACTTTTTATTGTACCGTCAAATGGGGTAACTTGCAACACTTTTCGACTTTGAAGCAATATCATTGAAAATCTAAACATCGGAAACATCCTGTGAAGCATCGTGTACGCTAATTACCCCGAGTAGAATACTATGCAGCACTTGGTTTACCAAAATACGTTGCCACCTAATCAGGAGGTGCGATATACATGCTTGTTGCAAGTTTCCCCATCTGTGGGGTAACTTGTAACATAGGACATGAAGCTAAGTTAGCTATCATTAAACAGCACTAACATTCTAGCATTTAGTCGTATTGTAAAATTTTGATGTTATGCATGAAACATACCATGAAAAGATGTACACTAACCAATTGACATATAATTTTTCATGAAAGGATTGATAGTTATTGCAAGCGAGAGTATATCTTTTAGGAACAGGTCTCAAACACAAAATATATATGATTCTCTTGACTTAACACTCATTACAAAATATCACCAATGATTATTGTCATTTCTTGAAAAGGTAGAGTGAGTCATCTTCAAGTAGTTTTCAGTTTGAAGTGGTGTTTGGCAATTTCAGCTAAATTAACATGATTGAAACACATCTATTCTACTTTTTAAATTTCAAACTCGCTAATTTGGGTATTAAACTGAAATAGTTTACTCCATCTAGGTTCAGACTTGATATTGGTGATTGCTTTACAGCGTTCATAAACAAAAATTGAACTTTTATGATGATGAAACATGAATGAAACTTCAAAATGTGGTATTTCTTAACAATGACCTTCAAACGTGCAAAAAAATGTAAAAATGAATTGTCATTTGAAAATGAACGCGTTACGTAATCAATAAATGATCAATTTCGGTTATTTCTGTCAAGTATATCGTGAAATGAAGATAAATAATAGAAGGTTTCGTCAAATTCAACTGTTGCAAGTTACCCCATAGTGGTTGTCGAATATAATAATGATTTTTTACATTACTTAGTCGATAAGTTTATCAAACTTTTATCGTTTAGCTAAGCTTACTATTAGGTACCCTAACTGCAAGCAAGGTCACCAGACTCATCGCACTTACCATAAGGGAGAGGTCAAGCACGATTTTCATACTTGTTTTTATGACATAAAATGAGCAATCCGTTTTAACAGTGTAACTAAACCATAAACAAAGAAACAAAGCTAATTTTTATACTAAATCGATCCTTGATACACATAATCTCTATAACCGAAATAGTAGGGCATACTAGTTTTTATTATTATTAGAAAATGCTTCATATTTAGTGTATGTCATCGTGTTGCAAGTTACACCGCTGTTGCAAGTTACCCCGTTTGACGGTACGTGACTGGTGAAAAAATCCCTTGATAGTGTTGAAAAGCTGTTGATCATAAGAAAAATGGAATTAAACTTATTTTGAAGACGAAAGCTGCATAATAAAAGTTTTATATATACGCGTATACGTCTAGTTGATCTGCAAAAAATACCTCTTAGAGAACAGACTTTATGATCGGAAAAATGCGAGTAACTTCAACAACAACAAATGCATGAGAGGTACATACCACAGACAAACAGACAAAACACCTAGAACAATTTTCGTGAAAATCCATCGCCCAGTTCACACTACCACCACCTGGTGGAAATGTTTCACGAAACACTGCGTTGTGCAATATCGTCATCAGAAGGCGCTAGTGTGAAACGTCAAACGCAAAGAAAAACGATGGGCACTCTTCTGGTTATGAAAGCCACAACCAAGATTCAAAATGATCGTTAAAGGCGTGGTCAATGAAAATTTCGTCAGTGTTACGTTTGTTTGTCTGTATAATACATACCATGAAAATGCTCACGAAAAAGCAAAAAAATACTACCGCTATGGATATTAAAAATTTTATAGTAATTTTTTTCTTCGTCCAAGCAAACAACACCAAACTAGTCAGTTAAAACTAATAAGTGATTTTGTTTATTATAATGTAACGAACAACATGAACAGTCGCTTTCTCAAAGGTCTTCAACTCAACGCTCTCTTGTAGACCGCTTGTGAAAAAAAATGTTCAAAAGAGTTACGAAATCTCATAGATAAACTGAAAGAGACTGGTTATGCCCAAATTGAATACAAATTTACGCATTTGCACGTCCTGCCGTCTAGACTTTGACAAACGAGCCATCTGTATATCATCGGTAAAGCAGGGCGCAGGAAGTTCGAAAACGACAACAACTGAGAAATTGCCAGAAGTGCTAAGTGCAGAGAGTCATGCCACCGTACCATCAGCGACATCTGTTTAAACAATTTAATCACGCCTCTTTTCAAAAATGCTTTGAAATATACTTCAACATTTATACCCATTTCAATATTTTTAACGTTGCAAAACACGCTTTCAACATTCATCTTGAAGAAGAGGGAAAACACTTGTCCTCAAATGTAACAGCAAATTAATCAATAAACGACTAATGCGCAGAGGGCGTGATAAAATCGGAACAGTACTGTACATATAATATACATAATACATAATAAAAACAGATTGTTTTACTCACGCAAGGCCATTAACAATAAAATCAGCTTCAAACTGCGCTTTCCGGCCGAAATAATTTACACTAAAAAAATTATTACTAAATGTGAAAATTGTGGAATGTTTGAATTGTCATAACTTTTTTGTTTATTAGTTTATCATCACCAAATTTTCATGGTAGATTGCTAATACAATGGACCGTTTTCCCTAAAAAATTACATTGGTAAAAAGATAGGGTTTTGAGATATTTGAGTTTTTGTGACAAAAATGATATTTTTTAATGTTAAAAAAAGATTTTTTTTTCACAGTGTACATTTTCTTAGGAATCACCATTTAGTTATCTAACTTTGCTGAACAAAAAAATCTGCATGTAACTGCGATTTCTGATCGAAATAATTTACACAGAAAAAAATATTTACCAAATGTGAAAATTGTGACATGTTTGAAATGTTATAACTTTTTTGTTTATTAGTTTACCATCACCAAATTTTTATGGTAGATTGCTAATACAATGGACCGTCTTCTCTAAAAAAATTACGTTGGTAAAAAGATAGGGTTTTGAGATATTTGAGTTTTTGTGACAAAAATGATATTTTTTAATGTTAAAAAAGATGTTTTTTCACAGTGTATATTTTCTTAGGAATCACCATTTAGTTATCTAACTTTGCTGAAAAATTTATTGCAATCGAACGAACCATTTTGGCTGTGCAGATTTTTGAATATTTTTGAACCATTTTCACATACACCCTTTTGAAAAGTTAGTCGTGATTCAAAATAAAAATTTGATATCGGAAAATGACGATTTAGATGGAACTTAAAAACTGTGCAAAGTTTCAGTTCAATAGAAAATCATGAATTAAAAAATTTCCTTAATTTTGATGCTGTTGCTTGGAATCGCTCTATTGGTCTATTTTGGCTATCGAGGGGCGATCTAGGCATGTTGCTGTCGTAGACGTCTTGGTTGACATCAGCGGGTTAGTTATTGAAGCGATCTTATGTGAAAAATGGAGCATCGTTCAAATGTTTAAAGCCGTTCGTGTTTTCCACGCGAGTTTATTTTCCTCGAGTTTGTGTTGGTGTGCGAACACATTATCTGCGGTTACACCTCTCTTTCATTCTTGCGGCGTTGTTGTACGAGTGACTTGCAGACAACAACGCCGATGACTTGGGCTGATTGTGCAAGAGTGAGAGAGCTAATTGTTTTTCTGCCGCGTCTTGTGGAACAAATCGGTGCGCGCTAGTAGTTGGCGTCTTACGAACAGCTTGTCTGACAGCGAGGTTTGACAACAGATTGGTTGAATTTTATTTTTATTATTAATTGTGTCTGTGTATTTTTCATCGGATTCAGGGTTATACTAATATTTTCTAATTTAAAATTTCATATCTTGGCGTTTTTTCTCTTGGACTCTATGCTTAATAATGAAACTAATAAATCGTCAATTACTACAATAAATATTTTTTTTAGATACGAAGTGAAAAATAGAAAGGTCATGAAAAATATCTTATCATATTCGTATTCATATTTATATTTGGAATAACTATCAACAACCGGTTTTATAGAGTCTGCCATCGAAGGCAGCCGATTATTCCAATTTATATTTACTATTGAATATTTTATTACTAATTAATTCAACATCTTTACAGCTCTCATCAGGATATCCCACCTTTTCCTTTTATTTTATTATTATCGATATTTTTTTACTACATTCTACATTTTATAAACAACAAATCATTTTCATCGAATAAGACGGGGTGTCTATAATATCACATTAATGGACTCTGAAATGACGTTTTAGTTATCATTTGATCAATGAGTGCAAAGATAAATAGATTAGTTGCTTGGAAATTAACAATAAATTAACAATTTTACATTATTATTGCACCAGGGACGCAGCAGCATATACGAATAAATGGATCAATTGTGATTTTATTTATTTTCTGTTAAAATTTTTCCTTTTTTCAGCGCTAGTCGTATTCTGCAGCTAACACGAGAGGCCATAAAATAGAACCAAATACTAATTTAACAATTGATTCTATACTACTACTATATTCAACAGACTTAACTATGTTTCTGTTCCCTTCCAGCTGAAACTGGTCAATAGTTTTGTAATTATTGAAAGCGTTTTCATTCCTCGGCCGTTTCTTGATATTTTTTCTACAGTGCATTTCAGATAAGGGCTCTCCATAATTCTAAAATAGTAATTATATACCTAATAAAACACAAAATGACATTATATAAAACATATTTCACTTCATATTAATTTTATTGTAATTCACAATATTTGCTATTACTCACATTACATATCATACTCTATCATATCTATTTTATAACTCTTTGTTGTTTTAAAAACACCATTGACATTTTATAACATATACAGTTGTTTTCATTTTTTTACGGTAAATTCATAACGTTTGATTATAATAATGATGTAATAGTAGTGGGTAAACAATAATTCTGATAATACTCTGAATTATCTTATTTTACTATATTCTATTTTATATAATTATGTATGTTTATTTTATTATCTCTTATTGTATTTTATATATTTCACTACATTGCATTCCTATTATATTTTTCTCGTATAAATCTTACTAGCAGGAGTGAGGTGAGAAGATATTATAACATCCTTGTAGAGAGGTTTTTCTATCCCAACAGTAGTAATGGATTTGAAGCGCCCGTCTTGTTCAGAACCGTCCCTTAGAAAGCTGAATTGATGAATTTTATTATTCACTATTATTTTATTTTTTCTATGTCTGATTTCGTGTAGTGTTTTTTTTATATATATAATTTATTTATTTTCAAATTTAATAGCATTCTTTCTTGCTTACAGATAGTTTCTGGATTTTTGGGAAAATTGGCCCATGATACTCACCATGTAAAATAAATTCGCCCCAAATCATCCTAAAGTTGATGAGACTCATGTCAGAAAAGATTTCATATGTCGAAAACATCACAATAAGTATACACCAAGAGGAGAAACGTGTGAAGGTTTGACGAAATATGGAAATTTCAGAATTGATTGCTGAGTGGATCTTTTTTTTTTTGTCATACCAATTTTTTGAGCAATTTTCCCAGTCTTTTCAGAAATCATCTTATTTCTCAGAGACCAAATATTTTTCAACACAGATTGCTAAAACAATGTAAAATGGGTGTAGTGCATTCATTGAAAGGTATATTTTAGCATTTTTGAATGTATTTTTCATTGTGAACTGTAACCACTTTGTGGTGGATCTTTTTTTGTGCCGGTCACTGTATTATATTTGAGATTATATATGATCTTTTGCCTTTACATTTTATTTTTATAATAATTTTCTCTTTACCATCTAGGTCATGAATTGATTTGTCAGCAAATAATACTCATTTATTCAAATTATATTTAAATTAAGACCACATTTCATTTCGCTACATTACACACTTAATGACTTAAAATTGCATTATAATATATAATTATTTGATATGCCGTATTTCAATATTATATGTCATCATGATCAATTATACTATGAACTTTATAACTATATTGGGTGCATTGGCATTTTATTACTTTAATAATTTTCTACGCTATTTAGATCAGGAAAGGACTCGCCAGCAAATAATACTCATTCAAATTATTCACAATTTAATATCTTATTTCAGTTCGCTACATTAAATTGTATTTCATTATATTTCATTATACGCCATCTAGGTTAGGAAAGAACGCGCCAGCGAATGATACTCATTCAAATTATTCATTATAACCTTATATTGATATTTCCATATTTCAATGCTATATTCCATCATAACAAAATATACTATTGACTATATAACTATGCGGGGTCGGGAGGGTGCATCAGGGCATCATTGAAGTTGTAACTGTACGACGGAGTGGATTGCCAGCCGGTGTGTGGTGAGAAGTAACTATAACATCCTTGTAGATGGGTTCTTCTATCCCAACAGTTGCAATGGATTTGACGCGCCCTTCTTGAAACAAACCATCCCGTAGAAAGCCTAACAAGTAATGTGAATTTCATTATTCACCCTGCTGGATCATACTGCTGG
Organism: Aedes albopictus; assembly: GCF_035046485.1. NCBI lineage: Eukaryota > Metazoa > Arthropoda > Insecta > Diptera > Culicidae > Aedes > Aedes albopictus. The sequence goes on along the minus strand of NC_085136.1, from coordinate 311,834,013 downwards.
AAGGAGATTCTCTTATGCCCGCGGATTTCGCGTAAGTGTATCTACTTACGGGTCCGCCACACCCCCTTTTGGCCCTTCATACAGCGGTATGTTGAAATCAGAGTGGTAATGTAATTTAATCTTTACTGTTAAGTGGAACTGCATGCAGAGCAAGACTCAAGCTAGGATGGTGGCTACATACATACATACATACATACTTGCTTACTTGCTTACTTGCTTACTTGCTTACTTGCTTACTTGCTTACTTGCTTACTTGCTTACTTGCTTACTTGCTTACTTGCTTACTTGCTTACTTGCTTACTTGCTTACTTGCTTACTTGCTTACTTGCTTACTTGCTTACTTGCTTACTTGCTTACTTGCTTACTTGCTTACTTGCTTACTTGCTTACTTGCTTACTTGCTTACTTGCTTACTTGCTTACTTGCTTACTTGCTTACTTGCTTACTTGCTTACTTGCTTACTTGCTTACTTGCTTACTTGCTTACTTGCTTACTTGCTTACTTGCTTACTTGCTTACTTGCTTACTTGCTTACTTGCTTACTTGCTTACTTGCTTACTTGCTTACTTGCTTACTTGCTTACTTGCTTACTTGCTTACTTGCTTACTTGCTTACTTGCTTACTTGCTTACTTGCTTACTTGCTTACTTGCTTACTTGCTTACTTGCTTACTTGCTTACTTGCTTACTTGCTTACTTGCTTACTTGCTTACTTGCTTACTTGCTTACTTGCTTACTTGCTTACTTGCTTACTTGTTTACTTGCTTACTTGCTTACTTGCTTACTTGCTTACTTGCTTACTTGCTTACTTGCTTACTTGCTTCCTTGCTTACTTGCTTACTTGCTTACTTGCTTACTTGCTTACTTGCTTACTTGCTTACTTGCTTACTTGCTTACTTGCTTACTTGCTTACTTGCTTACTTGCTTACTTGCTTACTTGCTTACTTGCTTACTTGCTTACTTGCTTACTTGCTTACTTGCTTACTTGCTTACTTGCTTACTTGCTTACTTGCTTACTTGCTTACTTGCTTACTTGCTTACTTGCTTACTTGCTTACTTGCTTACTTGCTTACTTGCTTACTTGCTTACTTGCTTACTTGCTTACTTGCTTACTTGCTTACTTGCTTACTTGCTTACTTGCTTACTTGCTTACTTGCTTACTTGCTTACTTGCTTACTTGCTTACTTGCTTACTTGCTTACTTGCTTCAAAAGCGTCAAAAGATGTCAGAGGGTTCCTGAGGAATTTCAGGGGCGTTTCAGGAGGTTTCGGAGACATTCCAGGGAGTACACGGGAGTTTCAGGAGATTTCAGAGGGTACCGGATACATTCCAGAGGTTCTCAGGATATTCCAGAGAGGCTCAGGGCTTTCATAGATATTAAAGGGGTTTCAAGAACGTTTCAGGAGGCTCAATAGGTTTCAGGGGATTTCAGGAGATTTCCGAAGGTTTCGGGGACATATCAGAGACCTTCAGGGGATTTCAAAGGGTTTCAGATACATTCCACGGTTCTCAGGGGTGTTAAAAGAAGTATCAGGAGATTCAGAGATATTTAAGGTTCTTTCAGGGACGTTCTAGGGGGCGCAAGGAGCTTCAAGGGGTTTGCAGAGGCGTTTTGAAGGATTCCAGGGAAACTCAAGAATATGAAGGAGTTTTCATAGGCGTTTCAGGAGCTTTCAGGAACACATCAGGGAGTTTCAGGGGGTTTCTGATGATTTCAGATACATTCCAGAGTTCTCACAAGATTCAAGAAAAGCTCAGGGGTGTTTCGAGAAGTGCAAGAGATTTCAAGAGGTTTCAGAGACGTTTCAGGGAGCTCCACGAACTTCATAGGATTTGCAGAGGCGTTTTAGGGGATCTCAGAGGGACTCAAAAACTTCAGGGGGTTTTCAGAGGCGTTTCAAAAGATTTTGGGACATTGCTGGGGGTTCAAAGGGAGTTTAAGAGGAGACGATTTCCGATACATTCCAGGATTCTCAGACTATTCCAGAAAGACTCAGGGCTTCAAGGCTTGTCAGAAGATTTCAGAGATATTTCACGGGATTTCAGGGACGTTCTAGGGGGCTTTAGGGGATTTGCAAAGGCGTTTTAGGGGATACCAGGGCGACTCAAAAAAGTTAGGGAGTTTTCAGAAACATATCGGTAGGTTTCGGGTGTTTCAGTAGGTTTGGGGAGTTACAGTAGGTTTCGGGGACATTCCGGGGCGTACCAGGTAATTTCAGGGGATTTCAGAGGATTTCAGAATTCATGCAATGGCAGGTAAAGAAAGTCCTTCAATAAATAACTGCGGAAATGCTCAAAAGAACATTAAGTTAAAGAGAGGCAGCCAAGTTCCAAAGCGAGTGTCGAGCCATAAAGAAGAAGAAGAAGAAGGGGGACTTAAAGAGAGGTTTCGGGGGGTTTCATAAGCTGTTCAGGGGATCTCAGGGGAACAGTTCAGGAGGCCTGAGGGGCATTTCAGGAAATTTCAGGGTTATTTCTGGGGCGTTATAGGGAGCATCAGAAAGTTCCAGGTGGTTTCTAAAGTGTTTCAGGAGGTTTGAGAACATTTCCGAGAGTACCGAAGTGTTTCAGTGGATTTCAGAGGGTTTCAGAGACATTCCAGAGATTCTCAGGGTTTTCCAGAATGGCTAAGGGTGTTTCAAAAAGTGTGAGGGGGATTCAGAGATGATACTGAGGGTTTCTTGGATGTTCCAGAAAGGCTCAAGAGGCTTTAAGGAGTTTTCCGAAGCGTTTCAGGATGTCCTAGGGGACAAAAAACGTGTCAGAAAGTATTTAGCCGCGTTTCAACAGGTTTCTGGGACGTTGCAGTGAGAACCAGGGAGTTTTGGGGGATTTCAAAGGATTTCAGGGGATTTCAGACATTCTAGGGTTCTCAAAATATTCCAGAAAGGCCCTGAAGTGTTTCAAGAACTGCCAGCAGATTTCAGAAATACTTCTGGGAGTTTCTTGGACATTCCAGTGGGGCTCAAGGGGCTTCAGAGGGTTTTCAAAGGCGTTTTAAAAGATCCCATGGGGACTCAAAAAGTTTTCAGAGGCGTTTCAGGAGGTTTCGGGAACATTCCAGGGAGTACACAGGAGTTTTAGGAGATTTCCAGAAGCTTACAGAGACATTTCAGAGGTTCTCAGGATATGTCAAAGAGGCTCAAAGGTGTTTCAAAAAGTGTCAGGGGGCTTCACAGATATTTAAGGGGGTTTCAAGGACGTTCCAGGGGGCTCAATGGGTTTCAGGGGATTTCAGAAGATTGCTGGATCGTTTCAGGGTGTTTCGGGGACATACCTGGGATTTTAAGGGAATTTCAGAGGGTTAAGGATAAATTCTAGGGTTCTCCGAATATTAAAGAAAGGCCCAGGAGTGCATCAAGAAGTGTCAGGGAGATATCAGAGATATCTCAGGAGGTTCCAGGGGGCTGAAGGAGCTTCAGAGGGGTTTACAGAGGCGTTCTAAGGGATCCCAGGTGGATCCCAGGTGGATTTCAGATACAATCCAGGGTTCTTACAATACTTCAGAAAGGCTCAGGGAGTTTTCAAAAAGTATCAAGAGATTTCAGAGATATTTCAAGGGGTTTCCGGGAAGTTTCTGTAGGCGCAAGATACTTCAGGGGGTTTGCAGAGGCGTTTTAGGGGTTCCAAGGGAGGCTCGAAAATATGTAAAGAAGTTTTAACAGGCTTTTCAAAAGAACACTCATTTTTAAGTTTCAAAAGATTTCGGGACAATGCAGGGGGTTCAAAGGAATTTCAGGGGAGTTCAGAGGATTCCCGAAACATTCCAGGATTCTCAGAGTATTTCAAAAAGGCTATGGGGGTTTTCAAACAGTGTCAGGGGATCATTCAGACATATTCAAAGAAGGTTTTAGAGACGTTCCAGGGGACTCAAGATGCATCAGGAGGTTTGCAGAGGCGTTTTAAGATACCAGGACGACTCAAAAAAGTCAGGGAGTGTAGGTTTTGGGGACACATCAGGGGGTACCAGGTAATTTCAGGGAATTTCATAGGATTCCAGGGTTCTCAGAATAATCTAAAAAGACTCAGGAGTGTTTCAAGAAGTATCGGAAGATTTTAGAGATATTTCAGGGGGTTTCAAGGACGTTCCAGAGGGGTTCAAGGGGCTTCAGAGGGTTTCAGAGGCGTTTTGGGGGGTCTCAGGATGACTTAAAAACGTGCCAAGGAGTTTTCAGAGGCATATCAGCAGGTTTTTGGTGGATTCCAGATACATCCCCGGGTTGTCAGAATAATCCACAAAGGGTAAGAGGTTTTTTTAAGAAGAACTCACATTTTGTGAGTTTGTCGGAAGTGGGATTCGATCCCAGGTCCTCGGCGTGATAGTCACGTGCTTTAACTATCACACCAGATCTGCTCCACAGGTGTTTCAAGAAATGTCAGGAGATTCAGAGATATTTCAGAGGGTTTCAGGCGTTTCAGGGGATTGCTCGGGGCACTTCTACAGGTTTCATGAGTTTCAAAGGCAATTCAGGAGGTTTCAGGTGGCTTTCACAAACGTTTTTTTTTAGTTTCAGGGGACTCAGAAGCGTTACAAGGCGTTTTCAGAGGCGTATTTTGGCCCTCAGGGGTTTTCAGTAGGCTTAGTGAGGTTCTTCAGGGGGTTTTGAAACACATTTTAATGGGTCCCAGAAAGACTTAGGAGCATTTCAAGAAGTTTAATGGAGTTTCATAGGAATTTCAGGGAATTCCAGAGGGGCTTGGAAATTGCCAGGGGATTTTCCGAATAGTTTCAGGAACCTCATGGGGTTTGATAGGGCTCAGTGTTGTTTCAATAAGTTTCAGAAATCTTAGGAAACTTCAGGGGGCTCAGGGGCGTTTCAAGAGGTTTCAGCGAGTTTTCAGGGGCATTTCAGGTATGGTCTTGATAAGTACACGATTTAACCAATTTTTGGAGAGTTTCTTTTGAAGAATTTCTAGAAAAAAATCATTGTAGAAACTTTTGAAACAACCCTTGAGAACATTTTTGAAGAAATCCTTAAAGTAAACAGAAAAACTTGTAGTGGGAAGACACAAAACGTTGCTAACCAACAAATTGAGGGATGAATTTGTGAAACAAATCCCGTTCTGCTGGGATTCGAACCCATGACTACGTATTCGCTAAACCGGCGCTTTTCCCAACTAAGCCTCACAACAGTGAAAAAAGGAGTGTTCATGGTTTGGGCTCGGAGTCATTTTGGCTTTCTATTCCGCAGAACCGTAACCTGTTCTGTGGCTTAGTTGGCTAAAGCGCCCGTCTAGCGAATACGGAGTCGTGGGCTCGAATCCCACCAGTAGGCGATTTTTTTTTTCAAAATTTCATCTGTCAATTTGACAAATAGTCAATAGTCTGTGTTCTTCTAATTTTCATGTTTTCATAAAGAAATTTTGAAGGAAACCTTGAAGAATCTTCGGAGGAATTTCTTAAAAAAAATAATTTCTGGAGAAATCGTAGGAAGGTTTCCTATGGGAACACTTAGCTATTGAGAAATTGCTGAATGAATTTCTGAAGCAACCTTGCCGGTGGCTGGTTCTCCCCAGTTCTCGTTGTGTTTTCGTCGCTTGTCATCGTTTTCAGTGTTTGCGCGCTGACTATCGGCTATTCTTTCTTTTTTTTTTTTTGCTTTGTGCTACGTTCGACGATGAGAGACTCAGTGAGTGATCTGAACCAGAGAACATTCGATATAGTTTGGACGGCGTTTCTACCTGTGGTTCTGCTGCAATCAGTGGTAGATTATCCGGTGAGTTCTTTTTTTGTTGTTCCCTTTTGTGTTCTGAGACTTGAGACTTGAGACTCCGATCTTCCAAATTATAACTGATATCTCAGTGAATATTTGTGTTAAAAAATATTAATCTAGCTAAATAATTATTTTGTCAAGTATCAAGTATCTAAAATAAACCTGCTGAAAAATAAAACAATATCATTCTCAATCAACACAATTTTGTTACATGATTGGTATGCCTTTCTGATCGGGATATAATATATCGTGCACTGGATTTTTTTTTCTTTTTTTTTATCGCCACCTGAAATGTAAACCAAATTCTTTCCAAGGCGAAAAAACGGATTCCTTCGCCGGAAATTTACTTTCAGGTACCTTAGCATACTTCCGCCTCCTAGCAACCCCAGATTACAACGTACCAAACACGTTCGACACTTTCACCTAGGCTAGAGCATCATCATGTTGCGCCATATTCGGACTCCAGATGCAGCCAGCAGTACCAGTAGATACGTTCGGCAATGGCATTTTTGCCCCTCAAGAAAAAGGGATAATGCCCAAAAGGATTGAATCGGGACGACCGAGAAAAAAATGGGCAATAAATCGCACACGCCCCGTACTCATGAAGCGATTAACCATTGCGCGCCGTTCGTCGTTCTTCGGAGCTTCTGGCTGCTGTCTATTGTTCGTGGTGCCCTTCCCTGGATATGGGTGAGTTTCCGGTTTCAGTTTTTCGGAAGGCATTGGTTTCTTCTACTTTCCATTTTGTGCTTTTTGGAGACTGAGTGGTGCAGTGCCATTTACTAACATTATGTCAAGTGGTTTGAGGGTCGTGGGTCGTATACTTGCAGACTTGGTTTCATGGGTGATCATTCAATACAATACATAACGCTGAAGTAATAGGGATGCTCCAAGTTCATGAAATAATAGCTTTTAAACGCAATTCTTACATTTTGCCACTTTCGTGCAACATTCTTTCCAAGTTTTCACATTTCTAGGAAAACTTTTACAGCAACTAGGGAAAGTATCCAAAAAAAGCTTTTAAAGCTTCTATAAGAAGCTTTTTCAGCTCCTCATTAAAACTTTGCCAGTTTCACGCAGAAGCTTTTTAAGCTTCTCGCAGATGCATTTTCTGCTTCTCACTGAAAGAGTTTCAAGAATCTCACTGAAACTTTGCCAGTTTTTCACAGAAGCTTATTCATTACCGTTGTCTGCTTTTACAAAAAAGAAGCTTTTAAAGAGCGTCAGTAAAAGCTTTTCAGCTTGTTGTAGCCTATTCACCCTCTTGAGGAAGATTTTCAAGCTTCTCGCTTAAACTTTGCCAGATTCTCGTAGAAGCATTTTCTCGGTAAACCTTTTTTAAATTCTTGAAGAAGCTTTTTGAACTTCACACAGAAGCTTCCTCGAAGAAGCTCCAAGAAGAGCTTTCTCAGCTTCTCAGACAAGCTATTATAGCATCTCGTAGAAATTTTCTCAATGTCTCACAGAAATACTTCCAGTTTTCCGCAGAATCTCTAGAAGGAAATGATAAAAGCAGACCGTACTCGCAAATATATCAGGCATCCCCCATTTTTCCAAGTGGCACAAAACAGCTGTGTTTGATAGTGGAATCCACATTCGTCTCATCCACCCAAATGCAAATGGTAAGTACTGCTATTCAAAACATATTTAAACTGCAGTAAAACCTTCACGGACTGACTGGTAACCAGTGATGGCACCGGATGCGGGAAGCGGAAAGATTGGATAACCCGAAAAGACACGTACTAAACGTAGGAAATCGCGCACTCGAAATTCTCATTCTCAGCGTTGTTGGAACAGAACCAGAGAACGCGCCAATCGCGCAAGGAAAAAGAAAACAGTCACACCGCGGCGGTGGTGTTCGTACGCGGAGATCGTCGCCGTAATCCAGAACTTATTGCAAAAACTGATATTTATGAATGCAATTTATTTTTATGACGCAACCGAACCGCCCCTGTTGGTCCACCGTCCGAAGAAGTGTGTTCTCTCCTATGGAACTAGATACCACCGGCCGCCACAAATGGATGGCTGCTGCACCACCACCATCATCGGAGTGCGGAATCGTTTTCTCTGTCGTCGGGGCGGGATGGAAAAGCTCCTTTGAGGAAAGTTTTTCACATATTTGTATGGTACACTCAGGCGAAATCGCCACAGCATAGAACATTCTTGCACATCGTTTATGGGCTTGCCTAATGATGGACTCACTTTGGGTTTTACCGGTCGTAGTGCAAGGAAGGTTGGTCCTTTTACTCTTCTCTTTACTATAATTATGCCGAAGAAAAAGAGTGTCATCTTAAATTATTTAAATCGTTCCTGCAGCAAGATATATCGGAAGAAGCAACAAAGGCAACTGGCTTACACTGCGCTTCTAAATTATTGTCATTATTGCTAGTTACACATTTTGTTAACATTTAATTATGTTTATTAACACATTCACAGTTTTATTGATCTCTCTCTGTAGTGCGAACAAAATCAAAAACTTCATTATCGAATTCATCGGAATGGAGTCCTCACCTTCCAATAATGAGCAATGTTTGTTCATCTGTTAATTGAATTCAAGGCGGCGTACGATTCAGTGAAGAGAAATGAGCTATGGCAAATTATGATAGAACATGGTTTTCCGACGAAACTGATAAGACTGATTCGTGCAACGCTTGACGGATCGAAATCAAGTGTACGGGTTGCGGATGAAATTTCGTCGAGAGCTGGCGTGCAAAGGAGCGGAATTATTATTGTCACGTGATTCCATACCTATGCTCCTAGACTTCGTGGACGATATCGACATCATCAGGATTGAACATTGGGCCGTGGAAGAGGCATTCATACCTTTCAAGAGGAAAACTGCGAGGGTTGGACTCAGAAATTCTTCCAAGGAATCTTTCAGGAGCTCATCCAGAGATTACATTAGTGATATTAACGAAAAATCATTCAGAATTTCATCATTTTTTTTTTCAGGGAAAGGATTCTTTTAGGGTTATTTTTCTAGAATACACCCAGGAGATCCTACAATGATCTTAAGAAATAATTTCTAGAATTTATTCAAAGATTCCAACAAGTAATGTTTAAAGAATTCAACTCCTCCAAAGATTTATCTACCATTTTCTTCAAGAATTCTTTCAATATGCCTTCAAGAGCCCTTTCGATGGTACATGTCAGTATGCCAATGGGTAGAATGTCGTCAAGGGTAAGGGTGAGGATTTCATGAAATATTTAAAATTCTTCAAGATTTTTTTTAGGAAATTCCACAAAGAATATCTTCAAAAACTTCTCCAAAAACTTCTAGAAAACTTTCAGCATGGGAAATACATCCAAAAAGAGCTATTCTTCTAGAAGTTCTTCAGATTTTTTTTCCACAGTTCAATATTCCTTCAATGATTTTATCAAGTATTTCTCCAAGCATTCTCCAAGAATTTCGCGAGGGATTTCTTTTTAATGTACTCCAAAGATTTCTTCAGAAATTTGTCCCAGAATTCATCCAGGTTGTCTTTCCAGGTTTTTTTTTTCAGGTTATCTTTCCAGGATTTCTTACAATTTCTCATAATTGCTGCCAAATATTCCATCAGGAATTCCTTCGAGGTTTTTAAAAAGTCTTTTAAGATTTCCACAATTAATTCTATCTAGGCTTCCTGTAAGATCTTGTTTGAAGATTCATTCTGGAATGTCTCCAAGATATCAGTCAAGAACACCCAAAATTAAATTTCTTCAAATATTCTTCATGGAGTTCCTCCAAGTACTTTCTAGGAAATTATTTTAAGATTTACAAAAGTTTTTTTTTCACAAGGATTCAATCTGAAAAAATGCTTCCGGAATCCCTCCAACGATTTTACAGAACTATTTCTTAAAAAATCTAGAGGAGAATTATTTAAAAAAACAGTCCGGAGTTCCTAAAAGAAATCCTCCAAAATTCATCCGAAAAGTACTGTAGGAGTTCTAAGGAATAACATAGGAAAGAAACATCATCTTTTAGAAATACATCAAACATTTGGCCTAGAATTTCTTCTGGAATTGCTTCATTTATTCCCGAAGGAATTCCTTAAGTAATCATTAAAATAAAATCTCAAGAGTTAAACTGGGAGTGTCTACAAAGACATTATTGAAAACTCTTCAGAAGTTTCAAATACTCATGCAGGCATTCCTCAAAGGATTCCTTTCGACATTTCTTCAAGTATTCCTTTTTTAGAATTCTTTCGTAATTCCTTTCATAAAAAAGGTAATAGATTCCTACAAGGATACCATAAAGTATGGTATAAGGTATGGCATCAATTAATGCTTCAAAAATGTTTTTCCAAGACTTCTTTTCAAAATTCCTCCTGTAATATCTTTAGGATTTTATCTAATGACAAATCTTCGAAAATTTCCTCAAAAAACGCCGAGAAAATTTCTTCTTTAGAAACTCTTGTCAGTTTTTTTTTTAATATTTTCCCCAAATGCAGCTTCTACAAGGATATCTTACGAAATCTATCGAAGAATTTCATCCAAACATCCTCCTAGAACCCACAGATTTCTTAAGAAATTCCTCCAAAGATTATTTTTATGATTTCTCCATTAATCCCTTGAGGAAATTAAAAAAATCCGAGATATATCCTTGAAGGGACCACAGCAAGAGTGGGAGAAATCCCAAGAGAAATCCCTAAAAAAAATCCGAGAATAATCTTCCAAGGATCCTGGCACGTATACCTGAAAGAGTTACACTAGGATTCTCTGAAAATAATGGAAATTTTTGAAGGAATACCAGGAGGAATCTGTGAAGTATTTTTCTAAATCAGGGATTACTTTATTCTTGAAGGAATCCCATAGAGAATACCTCATGGAATCCTTGGAGGAATCATGGCAGAAATCTCGGATGGAAGCTCAGCAAAAATCCCTGAAAGAATCATAGAAGAAATCGCGGAAGGAATTATTAAAGAAATCCCTGAAAAAGTTCTTGAAGAATTGCCTAAGGGTGCATAATCATGCATACTTCTTTTCGGGAGAAATCCCTAATGAAATAACAGCAGTATTTCCGGAAATAATCTTTGAAGGAGTTCAATCCCTGAAGCAATGCCGAATAGAATAACTAAGAAAATCATTTTAGGATTTTCTAAAGCAATCTCTGCGTAAATCCCTGAAGAGGTCTTAGGAGTAATTCCCACAGCAATTCCGGAAGGAACATCTGACGGAATCCCGGGAGGAATCCTGGGAAGATTTTCGAGAGGAATGCCTGAAGAAATCCCGAAAAGCATTCCTCAAGTGATCTCTAGAAAATCTCATCTTATCTAATCCTTACCATTTTACCGTCCACCTAACCGTCTTCTCTGCCCTGTATCCCAAACCTCTAACCAACGCTCTTTGCTAATCCTCAACCCTACCTTCTAACCTACCCTCTACCATAACCTCTACCACATCCTCCACCCTACCTTCTACCGTACCCTCTACCCTAATCCTTCATCCACGCTCTACACTATCCTCCATCCTACCATCTACCCTAACCCTCTATCCTACCATTTACCCAGTTTTCACTCTCTTACTGATCAAGCCGGATCGATAGATACCTATATTGCACGGTATCAATGCTCCATTCCACCTGGTCGCCATCTTGGATAATGGTCCGTCATCTTGATTTTCAAAAATGGCGTTGGATATTAATATTTGAGTTCTGCTTATCATACCCTATCGATAGATACCCATAGTGTATGTTATCATACACTGTGGTGCATAATTGATCGGACAAACGCCGATTTTCATACAAAATGGCCAAGTTTGAGATGCTGTAACTATGCACAATGGTCGGAAAAAGATAAAGTTCGGCCAAAACTCTTTTTATGTGTTTCATCGAAGTTATAGGTTGCCTAGATATGTTATTTAGTATTTTTAGTGTTTAAAAAGGGGTATTCAAAAATTACGTAATTTCAATAATTTCAAAAAACGGTGAAAATTAGTAAACCCCATATTTTTTGCGTTTTCTGTTAGAAAATCAATTCGAATTTAAATAAATGATCATCTTTTGATCAAATTCAATCAAGTATGTTCAAAACGTGTGAAAAAAGTGGAAAGATAAATTTTATTTGAGTATAAAATGGAAAAAATAACGTTAAATATATGAAAAAACACGACTTTTTTAAATAGCTCTAATTTGAAAAACTGCAAATTTCTGCAAAATATTTAAACGTTTTTAGACAGCTCTAAGCATGATGTTTAAGATGTACTATTCGAAATTGCGGCGACACGTGACGACACGAACCGTTTTTTAACTTAAAAATTACCAAAATTTCTAAGGTACAATATATGAAAATTTGAATAGTTTTGTAACATATTAATTTTGCACCATACGTGCATTCAAACAGTCCAATAACAAGCTTTCATATGCTGGATAACTTAAAACATATATTCCAATCTCAAAATATTATTATTTTACTTTTTTCGAATAATTCATTTTTCAATTTTATGACTAAGGCCACTTTGGCAGTGAAAATGTCATTGAAATACAAAAGCTGGTATGCTTTTAATTAAGAATCATTAAGGTACAATACATTAACTTTGTTATAAGGTGAAAAAAAGTTTAAAAATATCAATTTCGTTTTTTGAGAGTTTTGGCCGCCCCTTTGTATGGAGCCCGACCAATGTGCTATGGTTTGCTTTGATGGATTGAGCTCAATTTTTGACACGGAACTACAAATATGCTGAATTTTGTGTATACAAAGTGTAAAATGTTTTCGTTCACAGGTCTGGGCGTGGCAAGGCGTTGAAAAAATTGCAAAAGTGATCGGACAGCGGCACGCGCGAAAATCAAAGGGGTACCGCTGTCCGATCACTTTTGCAATATTTTCAACGCCTTACCACGCCCAGACCTGTGAACGAAAACATTTTATACTTTGTATACACAAAATTCAGTATATTTGTAGTTCCGTGTCAAAAATTGAGCTCAATCCAACAAAGCAAACCATAGTTACAGCATCTTAAACTTGGCCATTTTGTATGAAAATCGGCGTTTGTCCGATCAATTATGCACCACAGTGTAGGTCAAACTACCATTCCGTGGCCGCCATTTTGGATCATAGTTCGCCATTTTGATTTCAAAATGGTGTCAAATATCGTTTTTTTAACTTCTACTCATCAAGCCCGATCGATAGATTTTGCATGGTATCGTAGCTCAAACCACTATTCTGTGGCCGTCATCTTGGATTATGGTCCGCCATCTTAGTTTTCAAAATGGCGTTGGATATTTATTTTGTTATAGATCTACTCACCAAACCATATCGATAGAGGCCCATATTTCATACTATGCGAAGCGCATTGCAGTTGAATAGCATACATTCTGCAGTTTTGGCAGCCATCTTGGAACCTAAACCGCCATCTCGAATTCTAATACCCCTATAACCTCTTCGACAACCTAAAGAATGTGTATGCCAAACAAGATTGAAACTGCTTGACGCATTATATAGTTATACACCGGAACATAAGGACTGATTGTGGAATTTCTTAAAGGATTACATTGCTCTTAGATGTCTTTCAGACTTCCTCTAAGAATTATTCCACGGAAATATCTAAGGATTCCTGAATTATTTTTTTTCAAAAAAAAAATAAAATGTTGCCACAAGGATGCTTGAAAAATTTCACCAACATTTTTTTTTAGAAATTCTACCAAGGATTTCGTCCGCAAATCCTCCAAAGAATCCTTGAGCGAATTTTCAAGAATTTGTTGAAAAGTCATCCAAAAATATTTTAAGAGATTCCTGCGAGGATTTCATCAAATATTTCTCCAGATACTCCTACAAATTTTATTCAAGGTTTCTTTCAGGAATTTACCCAGCAATCCTTCAGCAATTTGCCTTAGTATTCATTTGGGTGGCATTTGAAAAAAAAGCTCAAAAGATTCCCTCTATATGTCCATCAAGGATTCCTGAGGGAATATCCTCAAAGATTCATCAAGGAGATTCTCCGAAATTTCCCGAGAAATCATCCAAAAATAGTTTTGCAAATGTTTCTTCAAGAAGTCCTTAATAAATTTCTCTTAGGAGTTCGATGGAAATTTCTTCGAAGATTTATTCAGAAATTCTTTCGAAAAATCTTCCTGTGATTGCAAGGAGTTTTTTTTTCTTGAATCTTTTGAAAAATTGCTCCTCAGATTTTCTCAATATTTTCTTCTAGTACTCCCAAGTGATTTTTTTTTTTCAAGAATTCATCCGGAAGTTCCTACAATGATATCTGCAAAAAAAATCCAGAAATTCATTCAGAATGTAATTCAAAGATTCCGTTAGGTAGTACTGTTCAGATTTTCTTGAGAAAATCGTTACTTTAAAAAAAAATCTTCATAACAGAAACTCCTTCAAGTATACCTTTACGGGTTATCTAAAGACTTTTATAGGAGTTCGTTCAAAATCTCTTGATTTTTTTTAAGAACTTTATCAGAAATTCCCTAAAACAATGTCTCGAAGTTGTTTGAATGCTCTTCAGTGATTCTTACAGGGTCTTTCTCAAGAATTTCTTTACAATTATCTTCAATTATTCTACAACGGACCAGATTCTGGCCATCCGTTAGTTGTTGCAGAAATGCCGCGAATACAACGTGCTCACACATCACTTGCTCATCGCTTAACCGGCAGTCGCGCGGTTGTACACCCCCACCAGCACCACGCCAGTGCTGAGTACAAAAAGCGAGATTTTTTCAACGTGTTGTACAAAATACAACAGCGTGATCGCTCGAGGGTTAAATCGGCGTATGATACAATCGATCGAGACCAGTTATGGCAGATTATGCACGAGTACGGATTCCCGGATAAACTGATACGATTGATCAAGGCGACGATGGATCGAGTGATGTACGTAGTTCGAATATCAGGGACACTTATGAGTCCCTTCGAATCTTGCAGAGGGTTACGGCAAGGTGATGGTCTTTCGTGCTTGCTGTTTAACATCGCCTTAGAAGGTGTCATTATGAGAGCGGAGATAAACACGAGTGGAACGATTTTTACTAAGTCCGTTCAGCTGCTTGGTTGGAACAAAGTTCGCCGTCACATGAAGTTAACTATCTACAAAACGCTAATTAGACCGGTAGTCCTCTATGAGCACGAAGCATGGACTCTACGTGCAGAGGACCAATGCGCATTTGGAGTTTTCGAACGAGAAGTGTTGCGCCGTCCGCCATCTACGGCGGAGTGCAGATGGAAGACGGGAATAGGAGAAGGCGGATAAACCACGAACTGTATCAGCCAGTGAAGAGAATTGTCAGACAAAAGAGGCACAAAACAAGCAACAAAGAAGGTGCGACGATTACTCTTTATCCCTACTGGTAACAGATAATGACATAATCTCGAAATTTTTTGTTGCAGACAAAACGGAAGCTGAATTTGTTGCGTACTTTTCAACTCGTGAATAATCAATTATTTCTAACCCAAAGTCGAAAATGTTTGATGATAGAGCTTCACCAAAGTTGCAGTGTTTACTGATCGAAGTTACCGTTCGAAAATCGCTATGCAAGGCTTAAAAATCTCTAAACCCGTGGTGTACAATGTTAATCCCATTATTTTCAAGTTGGGACAAACTTATGTCGCATGGGTTTGTTTGTCGCAACAAATACAGGTTGCGACATTGTCATTATTGTTGCGCGATGGTTGAATTTTGATTCACTGGTATCAGCTGCTGAGACAACCAACCATCGTTCACACCGCGAAATCGGGTCGGGTCACGTCATCGGGATGTCGGCTAGCAACCCGACTAAAATGGTTCTCGAGAGCCATCCGACCGATACCAGAAGACGTGGTGCGCAGCGAGCTAGGTGGGTCGATCTAGTGGAGGACGATTTGCGGAACCTTCGCAGAGTGCGGAACTGGAGACGCACAGCCATGGACCGAATAGAATGGAGACGACTTATACGTACAGCAGAGGACACTAGGCCTTAGTCTGACCGGTAAGGTAAGTAAGAGAGAAGTTGATTGGAGAGCCTTTGCAGTCTACGAAAGTAAAGTTCTGCGAACAATACTCAGCGGTAAACTGAAGAATGGCATCTGGCGGTGTCGCATGAACTACGAATTGTATACAGCAGGCTGTGGTGGGCTGGGCACGTAGTTCGTATGCCGGAGGAATGATAAACTGAAACCATATTCATGAGTAGAGAACCAGGAAGAGCCCGTCAGCTTCGTGGAAGGCCGCGCACACGTTGGCTTTTTGCAGTTGAGGAGGGTCTAACGACTCTAAACGTTCAAGGCAACTTGAAGCGATTGGTCCAGGACTAATACCAGTGCAGTGGAGGCGTATGCTTCATTCGGCGAAGACTCACCGTTTTGAGTTGTAGCCCATCAATTAAGTAAGTTAGGTCTGTTTGATGTCGGAGTCAATATCAGAGGGCGTTGCCTGGATTCAACATGGAAAATGTGAACACTGACTGGACACATTGTGTGTTCAGCAGTTGAAAATTCCAGACGCAGCGGGCAAGAAAGTTTAAACGAGCAAGAAGTTCAATGAAAGAAGCGATCGAGGGATCGGGGAGTTGGCTCTGGCATCGATCCCATTCCATTAAGAACCACTGGGGAGAGGAGCAACTCGTTAAGTAGAAGGCCTTCGCGAAGCAGATGGAGTGGAAGAAGCAACTTCCTTGCCAGAAAGCGCAGAAGAAAGAGCAGCTGAAGCATGAACGGGAGATGTGTGAGCTGGAACTCTAGGTACATTGCACAGGAAGAGCAGCAGTTGGTGCACGAACAGAAGCTGCTAGATTATCAACTGACTTCAGTGAGAATACATGAAGAAACGGAATGCCACAGTTTGACAGCAGTATCAAAAGAGTCAATGTTTTGAACGATCTAGAAGTGTTGCTACTGGTGGAGCTTCAGGTGGTCATTCGAGGAAGAAGGCACAGGAGTAGTTGACCGAGTATGCGGCCGTTGATTGTCGAGAACTTACCCACAAAAGAGAGGACCCGCTTTGAGCTTGAAGGAATTGAGTGACTATCAAGACGAAGCCGAAGACAATGAAGAGAGCACTGGCACTCTCTTAATTGTCTTCGGCTTCGTCTTGACAGCCACTCAATTCCTTCAAGCTCAAAGCGAGTATTCAAATTACAAAAATGGAACGAGTGAAGACAGCGAAAACGAGGGGTCGTTCGAAGATGTTCGTGCGGAAAGCAGGCAGTGAAGGAAACAACTTGCGTAGTCAGCAACTCTGACAGATCGTGGCAAGCGTTGACGGCGCGCTAGACGGAATTTGTTCGTGAGCCAGAGAAGCTGCAGAAGACGCTGCTGACGTAGGTGCGGAGTATTCATGATGGGGTGGCTTAGTTGTTCAAAGCGCCAGTCTAGCGAATACGGAGTCGTGGGTTGAAATCCTACCAGAATATGTTCATTCACAAATTCTTCTTTCATTTAAATCTAATTGTGGAAAATTTAATGCTAACAATGTCTATTTTTATTAAGCTAACCACAGCACGTATCAGTTTTCGACCGTATTGTGCTGCTGTAGCCAAATCCAGTTCGATCGAACCAGTACAGAATTCATCGGAAACCCTAGCTCTGCTTGTACCGAAGCCGAAAGTATATCAGATTCCCGATTCTATCTACCTACATCCAGAAACAATTTAGGCCCATTGAAACAAAGTTTCCACACCAAAAAAAAAGGGGAATCCATTGAAACGCACCTGAAAATTGATTCCTGTTACCGATTGTGTGATGGGCGTACGTACGGTACGCGTGCAAGCCATTAAACAAATGAGAAACCACCCATTTGAGGGACCGACACGCAACGACCAGTCGTCCTCCGGAGAGCGCAGCAAAACGTTCCTCCCGATAGTGCCATCCCCGGCCTGCATCCAATCGTGCCTACCATCGTCATCAACATCCTCTACACAAGGACAACAACAACAGTAACGATTCAAAAGTACCGTCAATGGAGGCGGCAATGGTCAAGTGTTGATCACAGAATAGGGTCAACAGTAAGAATAAATATAGGAACAAAAATTCGATTAGGAGTAGGAAGAGTAACAGAAATCGAAAAATAAGTAGAAGTAAATAAAGAATTGCTAAAACGTAATGCAAAAAGATTTAGAAGAAAATAATTCAAATAGAAATAAGAGATAACATGTAATTGCCAGTCCAAAATCCAAAAAGAAGTAAACATTTAAAAAAAATAGTAGGTATTCGAATAGTAGGACTGTGAATATCGGAATCTGCGTGAAAATTGATCAGTGCGATTAAGTTGATCTCATACATTGGAATGGGAATACTAAACATAGACGTAAAATAGTAACTGAATAGAAATATGAAAACGAAAATGGTGATAGGCATTGAAGTGAGGCAGGACATTTTCTCAGAACATAATATGACAAATGTGCTATAGTGCTAATTACAACAATTTCCCACCACGTCACAGTAACTAGCACAACGGCACGGCCGGCCAGGATTCAACGAGGCGATAACGTGATTGCATCGTCAGATAAATGAAAATTGCATTTCCATCCGAGGGAAAGGGCCCCCATGGCCCCTCCGAGCCACCATCATCCGCCATTATCAATGGACGATATCGCGTACCACCACCGGCACCGGTGTAAAAAGAGTAATTTATTTAATTAAAATTTTAGCTGCACGACGCGACGGTTTGCAGACGGGGGGAACGCCGACGTACGTGGATTACAATCCTCGTTTTGGTTAAAATTTATGTACTTTTGATTACTTTACCGCCCAGGTGAGAAGGGGTTGAGAAGGGGTGGGAAGGGCGAAGGAGCGTATCGGATGCAATCAAAATGTCGTTTTTTACCTCTGTTCACCTGGTTGTGAGTAATTTTTAACATTGTTAATTGTTTACTGTGGATGGGTGTGTTTCCGTGTCCATTTCGATGTTGAAACATGAGCATATTTACATATTGCGCACTTTGGGTAACCAACGCCAACGTTACACCGGAC
Organism: Aedes albopictus; assembly: GCF_035046485.1. Taxonomy (NCBI): domain Eukaryota; kingdom Metazoa; phylum Arthropoda; class Insecta; order Diptera; family Culicidae; genus Aedes; species Aedes albopictus. Next base: position 311,815,440 of record NC_085136.1, on the reverse strand, counting down.
GAGAGAATTAACATCCGCTAGGACCCATGTATGTAGCTGAAGCGATGAACGCGTGGGTATTTTGCTAGACCATGAAGAGGGTTCCCCAGTTGGTCTAGGATCTATTCGAATGGAAATGTCGGGACATTGGTCGGGATACTTTCCATTCGACTTTCTTTATTTCCTTGTTGAGGCTGCGCCGCCATGAGCCTCTGGATGTGCCTCTGCTGCGATGTCCTGCTGGGTTCCAATCTAACACATGCTTGCAGATTTCATTTCAGCCCCTGTGTAAAGTGAGGCCGATCCTCCTCCACTTTTGCTTCCGAATTTCTGTCGCTATCGGCTTTTGATGACATGGACGATGAAGGTCCACGTTGGAGATCCAATTGTCAGGCCACCATGCACGAATTACAGGGGATGGCCAAAATGTTTGGGATAGGCAACTTTTTTTTCTCTCACAAAAAAGTTCAACATGCTACACTGAAATGAAAACTCCAGCAGATAAAAGCGAATCGGTGGCCCAAATCCTCATTTTATATGCGGCATTTAGATTTTAAAGTGTTCACAATAAATATAATTGAGTTGCACATATTTTTTATATGCACAGCTATGAGTTTTAAAAATGATACATTTACAACCTACGTTAACTGAATATAAATTTTGAGTGTACCGATTGATGTCTCAAAACTTTGAAAAATTTCCTTTAACGGAAAAATGATGGAGCAAGAAGAAAGGCTTTTGTTGCTGGCCGAGTTTACGGTCGACATTTCAAGTCTCCTGGTCGAATTCCTGCAGTTTTTTTTTTTAAGGTAACGTATTTTAATCATTTTCTTTTACGCAATAATGTTCAAAATATGCCAACCTTGCTGCCAACAGATCGAAGTCGAGGTTACGACGCGGCAAATTACGATGACCTAATACGGACTTCCGAAGATTTGTCAGAAACCTACCTGGGACAAGAGCCCGTAAGTATTTCTGGAGTTCGATTTGAATAGGTCGAATCTACATAGGAATCACAGCAAACATACGACCTATTCAAATCGATCGCCAGATTTATTAGTTTTTGAGTGATAAAATTGCATTTGATATGAATCAACGTTTTTTTCAGGTTTTTTTTTATATTATCAGCTTTGCTCAAGTGGAGGTGCTGGTCGCGAGGCTGGTCGTTAAGCAAAAACGCATCATCGTGGTCTGCAGGGTAGAAAACTCCGGCATGAAGAAGCCTAAAGTACCAGAAAAGGTGCTTCCGCATTTGAAGGAAAACTGCACGCCAATCACGGAAACACCAGATGAACAGTTCGACAAATAACATCAGAGGTGAGTCCCCGCCGAATTAGAAAGAATCTTCTCGTGTTTTCACCCACATCGAGCTTTTTCGTTTGGCCCGGACTGCTGGACCTTTTCGTCGAAAAATCGCTTTTGGAAAGATCCAAATAAACACCATAGTTGCAAATCTATTGTACCAAATACATTTTTTCATTATTAATTATCGTCTAAATTATTTTATTTCAAGAAAACTACATATCGTATTTATACGTGATGGCATATAAAATGCAATAGGTTAACAAAATGTACAGACCTTTATTATTTATGTGCATTGCATGTAGAAACTAAGGTGAGTTAGAAATCTGGTTCTACGTGCAAGGCCAGTGAAATTTATGTGCAAAGCTTGATTGCAAAAATCTATGTGCGCGGCCTATACAAACTAGATGCGTATTATTTTTAGTGTATAACTTTTCATAGAGTGCATAAAAAATCTCAAATTTTGACTGTTTGTCAACCTACTATATGTGCATCATTGGTACAAATTTGGGCTCGATTGATTAATATTTCGCAAAGTTATTATGCTTTTGGTCGAAATACGAAGTGGCCGAACATGCGAAAATTGATTTTTAACCTACTTAGAAATGTCGCAACTCAATTTGGATTAGTGCATATTGTTGCTCTTAATTAGCTTAATGATGCGCAACAGAAAAAATAGATTCAAATTTACTTCGCAGCTGCAACTTCGCATGTGCCTCTAGCGACGACTTCGATTTGGTAGTGCGACGATAATAGAACCGTTCGCGTAAAACACTATTTTTAGGCAACTCATTTTTGAGCTGTCATATCTCGGAGACCAGTGAATCGAAATGAATTTTTTTGTGGGATAAAAAAAGTTGCCTATCCCAAACATTTTGGCCATCCCCTGTATATACCGCAGGTATCTATTGATGAAGACCTGAAGCCGATGTGTGTTCTCCACTGATACACACCAGGTTTCACTGGCGTGTAGCAGCACATATTTCACATTCGAGTTGAAAATTTGAATTTTGGTGCGTCGACTAATCTTGTTATTTTCCATACATTTCTTGAATTCGTAAAGGCAGCCCTTTTTTCCTTCTAAACCATAGGGGGGAAAATCTGCAACAGACGCCCTAACAGGAAGGTTAGGGTAGTGTAGGGTTAAGGCCGTCTTCTACAACACCAGTAAAAGCCAGGACTACTCTCTCCTCGACCCACTGAAACACATTCCTATGGTCGCCAAACCCTTCGTCTCTCCGGAACCACCAAGAAGGCATTGCTTCAGAGAGGGGCTAGTGCATATTGCACCCTCAAGGTTAGCTGCGTAGCCTAGCAGCAAGGAACATCGATGACTCGCTCTGGAGAGTCCATCACGGTAACATGCTGGCGCTTAGCCAGTTTCCCGAGTGGTCCTCGCCACTCCCTTTGTCCGCGGAAGGCGGGCAGAATCAACCCCGCCCACGCCCAACTGCTTTGCAGACATCAAGAACTGATGCCCACGTGCAACCCGATCTGACCTGCCCGCAAAGAAAGGGAATCACTACCCTTCAGGCCCTATCAGATGCACCAGAATGTTGCCGACAACAGGGCCTCTACCTGCCCCGGCCCTTACCGAGGAACCCTGACCAGCCGCGGGCTCAGATCCAACCCAGTAGACCGACGCTACGACGGCACCGCTACCGGGACTTCCTCTCCGCGGCCCGTTTAATCGCTGTAGGGGTCGATCTCGACCGCAGGGCACCGGTATGACCTACGAAGCCGACTTCGAACCCTGGGCTACCTCTTGTACCGCATCTGAACTAGCCATTCTCCGAGTGCACGCGTCACCTCCTCTGTAGCTCCCAGAAGATATGGGTGATAGCCGTTGAAATGGCGTTCCAGTCAAACTCATCCCTACACATCCTCTTTTTATTTCCTTCTAAACCATAGGGGGATAATCTGCAAACAAACACCCTAACAGGAAGGTTAAGATAGTGTGGGCGAAGCCAGGACTACTATCTCCTCGGCCCACTAAACACATTCCTATGGTCGCCAAACCCTACGTCTCTCCTGAACCACCAAGAAGGTATTCAGAGAGGGGCTAATGCACATTGCACCTTCAAGGTTAGCTGCGTAGCCTGCAGCAACGAACATCGATGACTCGCTTTAAAGAGTCCATCACGGTAACATGCTGGCGCTTAGCCAGTTTCCCGAGTGGTCCTCACCACTCCCTTTGTCCTCGGAAGGCGGGCAGGATCAACCCCGCCTGCGCCCAACTGCTTGGAAGACATCAAGAACTGATGCCCACGTGCAACCCGATCTGACCTGCTCGCAAAGGAAGGGTATCACTACCCTTCAGGCCCTATTAGATGCACCCGAGGGTTGCAGACAGCAGGGTCTCACCTACCCCGACCCTTGCCGGGGACCCCTTTCCAACCGCGGGCTCGGATCCAACCCAGTAGACCGACGCCACGACAGCACCGGTACCTCTCCGCGGCCACTTATTCGCTGTAAGGGTCGATCTCGACCGCAGGGCACCGGTATGACCAACGAAGCCGACTTCGAACCCCTGGACCACCTCTTGTTTTGCATCTGGACTAGCCATTCTCCGAGTCCACGCGCCACCTCCTCTGTAGCTCCCAGACGATATGGGTGATAGCCGTTGAAACGGCGTTCCAGCCAAACTCATCCCTACACATCCTCTGGACCAAATTGTCCGGAGTTGTGTCCTCCCGGCATGTGGCAAGCATGCGGTCACGCATTGTGCGAAAACGCGGGCACACGAACATAACGTGTTCCGCCGTTTCCTCTAAACCATTGCACACTGGGCATTCGGGAGTATCCGCATGCCCAAAACGGTGTAGATACTGTCGGAAGCAACCATGACTTGTAAGGACCTGTGTCAGGTGGAATGTAGCTTCCCCATGGCGCCTATTAATCCAACTATCTACCCTCGGTATCAACCTATGGGTCCACCTTCCTTTGGTGGAACTGTCCCACGCGCGCTGCCATTTGACCATAGAGGCCATCCTGGCAGTCCTGCGTATGCCTCTTGTGCCGCGCATTTCGAAGCACACCATGTCCTCACTGATAAGAATGCTGATAGGCACCATACCAGTAATGACGCAGAGAGCGTCGTGTGACACGGTACGGTATGCGCTCGCAACCCTCAGGCACATAAGCCTGTAAGTACTTTCCAGCTTCCGTCGGTAGCATTTAGTACTTAGCGCGGTGCCCCACGCCGGGCCGCCATACCTTAGTATGGACGTAGCAACACTAGCCAGAAGCTTGCGCTTACTGGCGCACACCGCAGAGCTATTGGACATCATCCGGGACAGTGCCGCAATAGCTGTGGAGGCTCTTTTACAGGCATAATCAACATGGCTACCGAAGGTAAGCTTATCGTCGATCATCACGCCCAAGTGTTTGACGGAGCGCTTTTACAGGATAGTGCACTCTTCTAATCCGATCTCCGCCTGCTGCTCTGACATCCGGTTGTTAACAACCGTCACCTCAGTCTTGTGGTGAGCCAGCTCCAGTTTCCTGGACCGCATAACCACCTCCACAACCTTGATCGAGTGGTCGGTAGCCAACTTCACTTCCTCGATCGTTTCACCGTAGACTTCGAGCGTAATGTCGTCGGCAAATACGACAATCTTCACTCCCACTGAGTACTCTAACCTCAACAGCTCGTCGTACATGACATTCCATAACACCGGACCCAGGATGCAATCTTGCGGGACTCCTGTGGTTATGTGAAAGCACTTCCGACCCACCTCCGTGTCGTTAACTAGTACTCGATTCTGAAAGTAACTTTCAAGAATCTTGTACAGGTACCCGGGTATCCCCAGACGCAAGAGCGCATTGGCAGTAGCCTTACATCCAGAGTCACTACTGCACAGTAGCGAGTCCTCCTTCTCTTAAGCTCGAGTGCTTTCTCGGCGGTTTTCGTAACCGACTAGCGTCTACGGTCGATCTCCCCTTCCGGAAGCCGTACTGGTTACTCGAAAGACCATTTTCGCCCTCGGTGAACCTCATAGAATTATTGAGGATGATCTTTTCGAGCACCTTCCCCGCCGTGTCTATCAAGCATATTGGTCTATATGCCGACGAGTCTACGGGTGGTTTCCCCGCCTTTGGCAATAGAACCAGGCTCTGCTTCTTCTAAGCTTCTGGGAAAACTCCCTCGTCGAGGCATTTCTCCATAGCAGACCTGAACATCTCGGGAGCCTCTGCAATAGCTACTTTTAAGGCCAGGTTCGGAACTCCGTCCGGTCCTGGGGCCTTACCTACGCTAAGGGACTTTGCTATCTCCGCAAGTTCTACATCGGTGACCCTCTCCTCATCGCCAGCCCCAGTCCCCGGCTGTCCTATGAAAGGAGGCCAAGGAGTAGGATCATGACACGGAAAAAGCCCTTTGATGATCCCCTCCATCATCTCTCGAGATTGCTCTGTAGGAGCCATTACACCTCTCGTCTTAGCCGTAACGATCCTGTAGGCGTCACCCCTCGGGTTCGTATTGGCACTCTGGCAGAGACCCTCAAAGCAGGTCTTTTTGCTTGCACTTATCTCGGTCTTCAGCGCTGCTTTTGCAGCAGCGAACACCACCCGCCGTTCGTTTCGCTCTTGCTCTGATCGTGCTCGCTGCATCCGCTGGCTAGCCCGTAGACAGGAGTGGCGCAGGTCCGCAATCACGTCGGTCCACCAGTAAGCTGGTGGCCTCCCATTTCTAGGGTGGACTCGCCTGGGCATGGTCGCATCATACGCACATGAGAGCACCGCTACCAGATCGTCACCGTCTAAACCAAGTAAGTTTCGCTCACGGCAGTGCGCCGCTCTAAAAACCCCTTCGTCACAGTTAGCTGAACCAAAGCTGCCTGAGTACCTGCCGGTGCCTTCCGTAGCCTAACGGCAGCGGCGGCCAGCTGCACCTCGCGCTGTTGCCGCAGTGTCGTGACGGGCTCTTCCACTACGGTGACCTCATCTAGGGTTTACAGTTTCGTAAAACCTCCGCATACATTCTGCTCCATACTTTCTTGCGCCTGAGCAATCACATTTTCCTCATGGAGTTTTTTCTTTCTGCGGTGGATTCGTTTTTCGGCTGCACTCACTTCCCTGATCCGATCCGACCCTCGGAAAAAGTCCTCTCTTCCGACCTGAGCGTTGGCGTCACCGATGACAATCTTTCGTTAGTCATTTTTCTATCCTGATAAGAATGGACAATAAACTCAGAAATAGAATCTCGTTTTTATCATACGTTTTACTTCTACAAACAAGCATTTCATTTCCATCCTTGGTATTCACTCACATTCCCTTCCCAGGAAGATACCCCAGTTTATCGAGAATCGTCTGTGCACTTGTCACAGAATTCCCCCAGGCGGCGGTACGGCACGGCTTCGCTGTTATTATTGTTGCTGGAAAATTTAATTTTCCATCACAAAACAAATTCAATAAACAAAACACCTGCGGGAGTCTTTCCATTCAGCCAGCTCTATAGTCGAGACGAGATATGATGAAACATACCGAGTGAAAGGACGACACGCATACCTACCTACCAATCCTAAGCCCCTTAGCTTAGTCACAACGCAATTCCGGTTTCCATGATGAGGAGTGCTGCACACGCCTCGCTTTGATTCTATAGAAAGGGATGAAACTCCTCCATCGCTCACGTGCTTTTGATGTTTTTCTTGATGCGCGACGAGGAATAGCTTCCGGTTGCGGCGGTACGGTTGGCGCATACCTACCTACTATATGGATGTTAAGGTGAAACTCCCAGTTCGTAAAAACGTTGTCAAAACATATTTTGGTGTTCTGAAATTGAGATGCTAGAAAGAAAAAGTTCCAAGATTCTACTGAATGAAAAAGGTAACAATAATTTCTGAAAAATTTAGCGTTCGTGGGTACACAATTGTAACGAAAAACGGCAATTTTGAGTAACACAATCAGCCTACCCTTAATACTATCATTGATAATTCCATGATCCCCGATGTGCGTGTGAGTATGTGCCGTTCCGCCCGGATACTCGCGGATGCGGAGGATGTGCGGTGGCAGTCATTTCGAATCTCCAGACGAATTTGCTCCCGCCGTGACGTACTTCGCCTATGCATACATAGATTCGGAATCTGCGAGTGACAGCACCACGTCGTCGTGTTTCATAGAAAGTATAGTGCTTTATTGCTATTGCTAGGAAATGTGGCTTCCGTGTGTCGTGCCTGTTGCTTTCTGCGCTTGTTGAGTTGATTTTGTACGAGAGAGAGCAGGGAATTCACTGCATTTGTCACGTTTTCCACGAATCATTAAGCAAATGTTCGACGGAATTCCAAGTCATTGCACCTCTCCTAGATGTGCTTGGCTGCTACTGTGTTGATGACGTTCCATAAGAAATTGAGTTATGCTTCAACAAGAAGAACATTATTATTGTTTGCAATGGAGAATTCTTACAACGCTTCGTGACATTAAATTTCAATACCTAATTTGATGATACAGAAAAACTTATAGTTGAAAGGCACAGAATGTTGCTTATTGACAAATTAATAGATGCACTTGTGAAAAACAATCGCGTTCTTGTGGGATTCGAACATGGATTCGAACCCACGACTCCGTATTCGCTAGACCGGCGCTTCAGTCAACTAAGCCAAAGAACAAGTAAGGATTCTGCAGAACAGAAAGCCAAACTGAACCCGTGCCCACACCATGAACACTCTCTTTTCACAAACCATCTCTCTTTCGGCTTGGATGCTTAGCCACAACACCAGCAATCAGACTGCTTAGTGGCAAAGTACGCAATGCATGAGGAGTGCGAGAATAAGTCTCGACTTAATATAAAAACAATTCGCTGTCACTTGTAGTTACTTATTTACCTTACCGATCAGGCTAGAGCCGGGGTGGCCTCTGCTGTTCATAGTAGCCGTCTCCATTCCACTCGGTCCATGGCTGTTTGTCTCCAGTTCCGCACTCTGCGTAGGGTCCGCAAATCGTCCTCCACTTGGTCGACCCACCTAGCTCGCTGCGCTCCACGTCTTCTTGTACCGGTCGGATGACTCTCGAGAACCATTTTAGTCGGGTTGATATCCGACATCCTGATGACGTGACCCACCCACCGTTGCCTCCCGATTTTCGCGGTGTGGACGATGGTTGGTTCTCTCAGCAGCTGATGCAGCTCGTGGTTCATTCGCCTTCTCCAAGTCCCGTCTTCCATCTGCACTCTGCCGTAGATGGGACGCAACACCTTCCGTTCGAAAACTCCAAGGGCGCGTTAGTCCTCTGCACGTAGGTTCCATGTTTCCGGTTTAATAAGCGTTTTGTAGATAGTTTACTTCGTGTTATGGCGAACTTTATTCGATCGTAGAGTTCTGCGGAGTCCAAAGTAAGCACGATTTCCTGCCACGATACGCCTCTGAATTTCTCTGCTGGTGTCGTTGTCGGCGGTCACCAGTTAGCCCAAGTACACGAATTCTTCAACTGCCTCGATTTCATCACCGTCGATATAAATTCGGGGTGGCGGGCGCGCTGATTCCTCCCTGGAGCCCTTTGCCATCATGTAGTTGTTCTTCGACACATTAATGACATGTCCGATTCGCCTGGCTTCACTCTTTAGTCGGATGTACGTTTCCGCCATCGTCTCAAATTTACGAGCAATAATATCAATATCATCAGCGAAACCAAGCAGCTGAACGGACTTCGTGAAAATCATCCCACTCGTGTTTATCCTTGTTCACTTGTCACTTGTAATTATTGGGCACAAATGCGGGTGTGTTATGGATTGACATCTAAGCAGAAAGAGAGATGGTTTGTGAAAAAAGGAGTGTTCATGGTGTGAGGTGTGAACAACGATAGTGTCATTCCCCTTGCCTGCCCTACCCCAAGCATCAGTAACAGCAAGCATCACGCCGAGGTTGTCAGTGTGATGTCAGTTCATTGAGGAGTAGAGCTTTGGCGGCGTAATAATTAAGTCACCTTGATCGTCATGTTGATGCCGGGATCAAACGGGAACTACCCACTCAGAGCTTTGACGCGGTTTAGTCAAATTTGGGTTCTCGCACGGAAGAGCCTATATGAGTAAAAAGAACCTATATTTGGGTTGATTTCTGGTTCCGTGTAAGATGGCTATGAAAGAATTGTTCCGGTGAGTTACACAATATGCTCATTGGTGATCCTGCAAGAAGCAATCAAATTTAACCAAAAGGTAGGTAGAATCACTTGGCATGAAACAATGGGAAAAGAGTTTTTCGAGTGTGTGAATCATTGCCATCCTCCGGCTTGCACAGCATGCACCTGGGTTGCCTCGTGCAGTCCCGAGCAACGTGTCCGTTTCCACCGCATTTCCAGCACCGTTCAGACCTGTCTGGACCCTTACAGTTCCTCGACTGGTGACCAAACTCCATGCGCCTGTTAAACCTCTCCATTTGCTTGGTCACACGGGGAGCCAGTCGTAGCAAGCACATCGCCCATCCAACTTTTACCTTGCCAGTTACCACCAATTTGGTGGCACATGGTCTGTGATAAGGCTCTCACGTTAGCCTCGCTACCCAGTGATTTGGCAACAAGCTCACTGAACGCCGAGCTCTTAATCATCGGATCTTTCTTGATCTTGAAGAACATCTCTCCTTTTTGAGTGCGTCTGGTCTTCACCATGTTTTCGCCCAACTCCTTCAACTCCGGGTCCTAGGGAGAGCGGCGTGTTCAATTTCAATTTCCGAACACTCGCTGGTTCGGAATCCCGAGCTCCTGTTGGTTTCCTCTGAGCTCACTTCATATCATGCTGATACTAGCGCTCGCTTCAGTTTCCAGGTGTGTCCCTGGGG